>NC_056731.1:166434728-166569728 GCF_019279795.1 Protopterus annectens | reverse complement strand
TAGTAAAATTACTTCTGAAAAAGATGCATACATTTTTCATTTGCCTAATATGTTCCTTAATATATAAAACATTTACAGAGGTTTTAAATATTTTTTATAACACAGAATTACACTCAGGTTTTCAAGTCATATCACTCTCCTTTATTCTATCAAAATGTAAGTGATTTTTCTGCATTAATTTCAAGAACTATTAGTTATAATTAAAGGAAAGTTTCAGTGCCAAAGGAGGAGAGGTTGTGTGGAAGCATGAATTCTGTGACAGTTTTTAAAACAAACAGCATTGCATATCATTTCTCACTTCCATTTGTGTGACAACATGAAGTGTATTGCAGTTTTTGAAACTGTTAATATCTTCTTAATGTATACAGGGCCCTGATGACTTGACTACCATGTGCATGGCAGGCAGTTGGTATACCATCTAGGTTTATACTTACTAGGATCTTAAGTATGAACTGAGCTAAAACATGTTCTATTTAGCTCATTTTATTATGTTTTATAAGTGCAATCACAGACTCGATACATTACATAAAATTTATATACAAATCTTGTTAAAATACATATACCTTAAGTAAACAATTTCATTACAGATAACAGTAAATCCATACTTTTTGATACATTAAAAACACGTCTTTAGCTATGGATATGTAAATTTAATTCCCTGCACAACTTAACTAATAATTAATTTTGTTTAGCAGAACCTTGTATTGAAAAGTGTTTGTTCGGTGAGTTATTTGAATGCACAAATGCAGCAACTTCAGTATGCCATTCATCCTAAACCCCCTTTCTCCTTGTAAGCATCCATATTTTCTTAAGTATAATCTTCTTCTTCTTTCGTCTTTTCCCAGTTAGGGGTCGCCACAGCGGATCGCCGTCCGCTCATGATTGGCAGTGGAGTTTTACGGTGTCGAGTTGCCAGCCCGACACCCAACCTTCCACAGAAGGCACACACACGCACACACTCACGCCTAGGGCCAATTTTAGTGTGTCCAATCCACCTACAGCATGTCTTTGGGATGTGGGAGGAAACCGGAGCACCCAGAGGAAACCCACGCGACCACAAGGAGGACATGCAGACTCCGCACAGAAGGCACCCCAGCCGAGGATTGAACCGGAGAACCTCTTGCTGTGAGGCGGCAACACTAACCGCTGCACCACCGTGGCCGCCCTATTTTCTTAAGTATGATACATGTGCTAAATTCAGCTGACATAATTTATTTCTCCAAACAGATATTGCATCATCTTTTGTTACACCAAAACATTATTCTAGTGGATGTGATCATCCAGTTTACAAAGCACAAATTACACAGGCCTTCTTATTTGTGAGTGCAACTTTTCTTTACCTCTGATGATCCACCTATATGTTCTTTCCTTTCCTCTGAAATTTCTTCCTGGAGTTATCAAGCTTTGCCTATACACGTTTTATATTTATAACCAATATGTTGTGCCTGACTTTTCATTTACTTATCTATTAAAATATTTAAACAATTAGCATCTTAAGAACTGTTGTTGTTGCTGTTGTTTGTCTTTCGGCTTTTCCCGGTTAGGGTTCGCCACAGTGGAACTCCGGTCCGCTAATGATTGGCAGCAGATTTTCACCAACGCCGAGGTGCCAGCTCGACGTTCAACCTTCAACGAAGGCACACCCACTTACGCATGTCTTTCAAACGCCCACCCAACCATGGGAAGGACATGCAGACTCCACACAGAAGGCGCTCCCCGCACTCCAGCTGAGAATCGAACGGGAGAACCTCTTGCTGTGAGGCAACAACAGTACTGCTGCACCACCGTGGATCTTAAGAACTGTACAAAGGCTAAATCTGTCGGGAATATCCTTAAAGATATGCCAGACAAGAAAGACGCATCACGGTGTTTACTGCTGTGCAAATTACACAGAAAATCTGTTTTCAGCTTGGAGCACATATACATAGAGGTTTATTCCTATATTCAAACAGATGCATATACTACAGAAAATATCAGACTCAGTGAAACAAGCATTTAATGCATACAGCTTTACTTTGTAGATCTAGGAAAGAATTTGTCACATGGTATACTGGAAAACAATGTTATATAATGTAGTTGCTTTTTACAGGATAAGAAAATTCCATAAAACACTGTCTGGTGTTAGAGCAAAAAACTAAGTAAGCAAACATAAATTGAATAAAGAATTATCAGGATAATTATTGGATACATGTTGTAATGCAAAGCACATGTTGAAATAAAGATATTAAAATGTTAGCTGATAAACCAAATGTAGGTGGCCAACAACTATGCTGATTAATTTAGTCTACAAAATTTGTAATGTTTTAACAGCTTACCACGTCCACCCCTATGAGCCATAGCTTCTTTGTTTCATTTACGTGTAGCTCTCTGAAAGAGATAAAAACATTTATTCTTTGAAGATCATTATGAAATAAGGAGTTTTCATTAGGTCATATGTCAAAACATGTTTCAATAATCTACTTTGTTAGACACATCATTTTATATTCCTTATGGTCCCCAACAATAGCAATACAGTTCCCATCACAAGCAGGCTTATTCATTTCTCCCTGGAATGCTAAGTAAGGAAGGCAAAAGGCACAAATAATGACCATCATCAAGTTTTGATTAAGACAATCTTACTGTCCTAGCAAGCACACACACACACACACACACACACACACACACACACACAC
This sequence comes from Protopterus annectens, assembly GCF_019279795.1. Taxonomy (NCBI): domain Eukaryota; kingdom Metazoa; phylum Chordata; order Ceratodontiformes; family Protopteridae; genus Protopterus; species Protopterus annectens. Next base: position 166,567,056 of record NC_056731.1, on the reverse strand, counting down.
ACACACACACACACACACACAGGCTGACAGCTGTAGTACATTGTCTCATATGCCATGCCTGAGTCAGGACATTTGTTCTTATACATTTACTACGCATGACTAGAGTGCAATGCACTCTTCAGCAGAGCACACACCAGGGGTCTAGCCCCAAATGTCCCACCTGCAGAGGAAACAGAACCAAATCCTACCACCAGGATAGCCAAGCCAGCTTTTGTCTGACTTGTATATCTTGCTGGTTGGCTCCTCCAGCTATGAAACTGCTAAAGGAGCCTGGATTATTAACAGTTTTAATTCTCTATGCCTCTAAGACAGCTTTGTTTCAGGCACAATATATTTAACTCAAAAGGCATACAGATATGCAGTGTAGTAAATATTTGAAGCACTGTTCTTGTACCTTGCTTTCACAATACTACAGTTCAACATGACACTGCTATGAACAGTTACTACTATGTATTTCACATGTATCTGTCACTTTCATAAAGACATTTTTATACTGTCCCTTATACTTTGCACTTTTTTATTGATTCATTGCCATCTTCACACAACGTTTATTTATATTCATAATACTTCCTGTTAACCCGCTTGTATATTGCCATTTATATTTGCCCAGAGTGAGACTGAAATAGGTCCATTTGGATCAGTGTTCTACACTGAATACCAAACTGGATAAATAAATGCATGCATACATACATACATACATACATACATACATACATAAATAGTTTTATAAAATACTTCTCTAAACATGTCAGTTTAATCCACTGGCTATGTTCAACAGACTCTCAACAGTCACAAAATACTAGTAAAGCTTAAGTACCCAAGTACTGACACCAGGAAAAATGGAAGGGTAAATAAGGAAGTGGTGTCACAGGCTAAGATGGACAGGTAATGTTACTGAAGTAATAAATATATATTTGCAAAAACTTAAAAGAAAAAGCTGTTGACGGGCAGGCTTGATGAGCTAAAGTCCTGAAGGTCACGTAAAGTTTGATGTGACTAAAAGGCTAAACTAAAAAATTTCCAGAGACTGCATATTGTGGTGACCTTAACATTCTGTTGAGTAATAACTCATCAGATTAAAATAAGCAAACAAATAAACATAAAAAGTGATATAATGACAGCAAAACTATACAGCAGAAGTGGCTGCCAGTTGAAAGTGTAAAACCAAAATCTAAGTGCCACCAAGCTCTTACTTCAGAGACAATGTTAACCACGACTTTAAAATGTTTAAGTGAGACCCAGCCCGATGATGCTGGGCCAAGGCATAAAACTATGTCACCAATGGGCTGGGTTGAGGAATGGACTTGGGCAGCCTAACAAGGAGAGAGCAAGTCAAGTGTATTTCCCACCTGTGGGGAAAGGTTAAACTGTGTGGTAAGTGTGATGTCCTGTGACTCTTATATCAAGTAGGTGCACAGAAAATTATGAGTGCTGTTTTGACACCAATGCATGTCTTTATAACAAAGATGAAAAAGGAACACCTAGGCCACTGATCCTTCAGAAAACAGACCATCACCTGCAATCAAAGGAAAATGGAATGGGACTGGCTGCAATGTATAAGGCACCTTTGATAACAGAGGTGCTACAGGACATGGCAGCCATAAAAACAAGAAAAAGGGATCATAGGGATGGAACTTCTCACAAAAAATAATTCATCAGTTTAAGTAAGGGAGTCACTGCAGGGGTTGCGCTGTGACTGACATACACTCCCAAGTAAAATGTTCAGTTTTACTTTAGCTTTGGTAAGATTAGCTACCTACCAAAAGGTTTTATGTACACTTTGTTCAGTGACTATATATTCTTAAAGTTTGTAATCCATAAAATGTTACTTCAGTAGAGTATGACTGGCCTTAACCTGACATGATATTTCACCACAATATTTAATTTTTATTTATTTAACATTTGTTTACCGAGAAAGTCTGACTTGGAATGAGCCAATTTTCAGAGGAGGCTCAGGGAGCAACACTCCAGATATATGTCTTTGTAACATGGCAGGAAACAAAAGTACCTGGAGAAAACCCACATGAATGCCGGGAGGACATGCAGACTCCACAAAGATAGCATCCTAGCCGAGAAACAAACCGGAGAACCTCTTGCTGTGAAGCAACAATGCAAACCACTGCACCACTGTGCTATCCAATATGAATGTTTACTTATATAAAATGCAAACTGATATCAGTATTGAAAAAGCCCCCATTTTCCTTTTGATGTAAAGTACACAACATATCTATAATATGGCTGTCACAGTCATCCATTGTCATGTTCCAGTATTTCCATCCTTCACCCTCCATCCATGCAGCTCTTAGTCCAATCAGTACTGCAAACTTAATTCCTTGTGTGCCACCTGGGTACAGATACCTTCTTCTGGAAATGATGTCTCTTGATTATTTATATTTGCTGATATACTAGTTTCATAGTGAGGAAAGGTCAACAGGAGACTGGAAGTATTTGGGTGGCCACTGATTTAAACTGCACAATGTGAACTATAACCCCCACCAATATTCACTCTTCATCCACCCTTTCCCTTGCAGTAGAATGGCTAACTGCAGTACCCTCCGCTTCCTCAGGGGGCAGTGGCAATATGGTAGGCTGGTGAATTCTTCCTCCCCATATCTCAATATAGTATCTCTGCTCTTTCCCTCACTAATGTCCCAGGACTACCCACACACTCCTCGCTTCAAAACACCCCCTTCTCTATCCTTAACAAAGAAAAAGGTAAAACAAAAAGCCTCTACCTCTCCCACTGTCTCTAGTCTATATATTTTCCCAATACTCCATTTCTCTACATCTTTCTACCTCTTACACTTTCCAGCAACACTTACCCTTTGACTCCTTACTGATTGTCTTCCTCACTTTCTCCTCCTTTGGCTCTTCCCACTCTGTTTGCCCTGCGGGCTCACTCCGCTCCCCTACCCTACCCCCAAATCTCACCCCCAGCACCTCTACATTTATTCCCCACATACTCCTCCCCCATATCAATTAACCAATCATAGGCCTCTTCTCATTACCCCTCCCCCATATATTCAAGTAACCAATCTTAGTCCTTCTCACATTTCCCCACCCACACTTACTCCTCCCAGTCCACTTTTCCTATACCCTCTACACCTTCTATTCCCCTCCACTGTCTACAAATTCATATCTCTCCCTCTACTTCTCTACCTTTTTTTTCCTCTATTAAAAAATTAACTTCCTACACATTCATCCCTTCCATATCCCACCCACTCTAAGCATGCCCTCCCAATTCCCCCATAATCTCCAGCTCCCCAGCTCACGTCTCTTCTTACTAATTTCTCTTTACCCTGCTACTTCTTACTCTTCTAAAGCTCCCCCATACCTGCCTTCTACTCAAACTATTGCTTACACTCACCTACATCCTCTACCAATCTTTCACTTTCACTCCATATCCTCCTCCCTTATTCAACCCAACTCTCTGCACCTTTTCCATCCTAAGCTATTCTCCACCTCAAAAAAGACTTTCTCATTTAAACTTCTCCTAACCCTAAACAACTTCCTCCTATACAAACCTAAAAGGCTTAAAAACTTATCACCTGTAATGTCCTAGCCGTATCTGGAGACATACATCCTAACCCTGGCCCCTGCCTCACTAGAAACAACTCCTCCCCTCCACCCCCTTCTTCCCCTACTACAAATAATCCTTTTCCCCCCTCCCCATCTTTTACTGCCTCCTCTCTTAGCTCTCTTAAGGTTTTCACCATTAATGCCCAGAGCCTTAACAACAAAACTCACCATTTACAAGCTTGGATTAATCACAACCAACCTGACATCTTAGCCATCTCTGAAACCTGGCTCAAACCCCACATTACTGACTCTGAAATCTTACCTCCAGGTTTCCATATCCTCAGAAGTGACCAAATAAATAAAAAAGGAGGTGGCTCTGCACTAATCTACTCTAACCTTCTCGCTCTCATCACTCTTCAAATCCCAACCCCTCAATTCAAAAATTCTGAAATAACAGCAGGTGTCCTCCGCTTAAACAAACACAAAAATATCTGCATAATTTCCTTATATATCTCCCCAGGCAATAACATCTCCACCCTTGAGAGCATTCTTCACTGGGCCTCAACTGCAATAAAATATGAAACCTATATTCTAGGCAATGTCAATATTGACTGGAATAAAATCAATACACCCCCCTATCCATTAACCTTTACAACTTCACCCAAGTAATCCACTCTACAACTCATCCTAACAAAAACCACCCCCTGGGTCCATCATAGATTGGATTCTTGTCTCCCATCCTAATAAAATCATTCTCTCTCTCTGGCACTATCCCTGACACCTTCAGTGACCATCTCCATGCCTTCATTCATCGCTCAACTAACTCAACACAATACCAACATCAATACATTCAAACTCGTAACCTTAGCAACTTCAACCCCTCAATCTTCACAAACACTTTTAAACAAATTAACTGGCAAACCCTCAACATTCTCCCCCTTGACAACGCTGTACAGGACTTTAACTCATCTTCCTAGATACTCTTAACTCCCTAGTTCCTCTAAGAAACAAACGAATCAAAGCCAATTCTGCTCCTTGGCTGACCAAAGAAACTAAACAAATCATGCGCCACAGAGACAAATCCTGGAAGCTTTATCAGAAAAACAAACTGTCTTCCACCTTCCTCCAATACTCCCAACTTCGCAACCAAGTAAAGAAATTAATCACACTGGACAAAAAAACTACTATAGTAAACTCCAGTCCAACAATAATATCAACCCAAAACAATTCTGTTAACTCCCTTCTCCACCCTGGGACAAATAATAATCCCTGCCCTGACCCTGGTTTAACTGACAAGGAGCTTAGCTCTCACTTCAATACTTTCTTTACAGAATCCATAGCTAAATTAACCAAAACATTCCCAAACAATAATCCACCCAACTCCCTCTACTCAACTGCTAACAACCCTAACAACTGTCCTATTAACTTCCAATTCAAACCAGTGTCCACCATTTTTATAAAAAAGCTATTATCCAAACTAAAGCCATGCTCTAATGCCCCTGATAACATACCTTCCTCCTTTCTCAGATGCGCAGCCGAAGGTATTGCCCTCCCAATTAGCATTCTGATTAACAGACCCTTGAAAGAGTCTTACGTTCCCAAACTTTGGCGCTCTGCCTACATTCTACCTCTTCATAAAGGAGGCAAAATCACCACTATTTCTAACTTCCATCCCATTGCCATTCTCTCCCCAATATCTAAAAGTCTAGAAAAATGTGTCCACCACCAACTATTGCCCTACTTAACTTAGAATCATCTACTAACTCCCACCCAGCACGGCTTCCTTCCTGGTCACAGCACCATAACTGCCTTACTATCCTTCCTAGAAACAGTCAATCAAGCCCGAGATGCCGGACTTCTTGTATCCACAGTACTTCTAGATCTATCGAAAGCCTTCAACACGATTTCCCATACACACCTCCTCTCTCATCTCGCCAACCTTAATCTCTGCCCTAATGTTCTATCTTGGTTCTCCAGTTACCTATCTGACAGATCTCAAGTTGTCAGATGGAAGAACTCTACCTCTTCCTTCTTGCCTACACCTACCGGCATTCCTCAGGGGTCCATCCTTGGACCCATGCTTTTCAACATCTTTATAAATAACCTTCACCCTGCCATCCCCGACACTACAGTCATCCAATATGCCGATGACTCTACCCTAGTTTGTACCGCCTCTAACATTCATGAACTACTGACCAAAACACAAATAGCTTTCTCCACTACAGAGAACTGGATGCACCAAAACCATCTCTCCGTCAACTCCAATAAATCTAAAATACTCATTTTCCTCCCCAACAAGGTGTCCTCCTGTGACAAAAACACTTTCAAGGTCCTAAGCCAAACCAACACTGCTATTGAAGTGGTCCCTTCTGCAAAACTCCTAGGCATCACCATAGATGAACACCTTAAATTCAATCTCCACATACACCAAAACATAAAGAAAACCCACCAAAAGTTAGGTATGCTCTATAGGAATAATCAATTTCTTTCAAACTCCTCTAGGCTGACCCTAGCAATAACCTACCTCCTACCCTCTCTACTATATGGAGCCCCCTTCTAACTAATTTGTCTGCTTCCAACTCCTCAAAACTTGAATTTTGCTATAACAAGATCTCTAAATTTGCCACTAAATCTAAAACCTCTACACACCACTGCCTTACCCTATAGTCTCTAAACTGGTTAGAATTCCCTAACCATCTAGACTATCGCCAACTAACCACCGCTCACAAATTAATATTCTACCCAGATAAATGCCCAGCCTTAATAAACATCCTTCCCCCATACATCCCAAACAGATCTCTGCGATCTGAACACCAAAACCTAATCTCCATCCACAAACCTAAACGTCCTGCTGGACAGCTTCTACTCTCCTTCTCCCTAGGTAAAAAATGGAACTCCCTCCCAGCATCTCTTAGGACTATACCCAACACTGAATCCTTCAAGACCCAACTTTACTTATACCTTTCATCCAAATGGAAATGTCCTTGCTTTCACCCTATATAAACTCTAGGGATTTCCCTCTCTAAGCTCTCTATACTCCTGTTGACTTACACTTGACTCTAAATATATAAATACTGTAAATTCTGTATTGCCATTGAAAGACAACAAAAAAAAAAATTTTTTTTTTCTTTTGCCATATTGCGCTGCCTACGATGTATATTATGCATGTGATTTTCCCTGTCTGCAAAAATGTGTCTCTTGTATTTTACCTTTTACATTGTGTAACCTATTGTATTGACAACTGCTTGTGGAGCTTTTCTCCCCGGGCCTCCACTGAAAATGGGCACTTCTTGGCCCAGTGGACTTCCCCGGTAATCAAACTGAAAATAAATAAATAAAAAATTGTTGTCTTCTTCAAGGAAGGTCACTATAATAGTAAATCATAACACATGTGTTTAGTTACCCTCTGCTACCTGTGTTCTTGGCAGATTTCTTCATAGGATTACACATGCTAATCCTGAAGACATAGACAATCTTCTAGAAAATAAATATAGCTGTAACTTCATCCCCCCACCAGGCTTCTTATCAGTATTCACATCTGCACCTCCCCCTCAAATCTCCCAGAAACAAGTCCACAAGTCATTATCTATAGCCAAGAACACTGCTTCTATGAGACCAGACAACATACCAGGATGCTTACTGGTCAGCCTGAAGCACGACATGTCAAATCCCCTACAGATGCATTTTAATATTAGCCGCCAAACAATGTTTGTACCAAATAAGCAGAGGACTGCAATGATTATCCCCTTTCACAGTGGCGGTCCGTCAAGTGATCTGGACAGCTATAGTCTTATAAGCCTAACCAGCCTAATCTGTACGGCTATGGAAAAAAATCATAATGGAATTAATAAATAAAAACACTAGCAACATACAGACTACCAACCTGCGCCACTTTGGCTTTGTCCAAGGCAGATCCTGCCTACTCAACTTGCTTAACTTCCTTGAGAAGGTCAGTGAAGAAATGAATAAGGGAAGGACTGTTCATACCACATATCTAGACCATGCAAAGGCATTCAACACCATCTCCCACTCAAGCATAGTTAATAAACTCATCCAGCTAAATATAAATCCCTATGTAGCTCATTGGATAGCAAACTGGCTCACAAACACAACCCAAGAAATGAAGGCGAGATGATCTAGCTCCACCACGAGACCTGTCACTAGTGGAGTAGCTCAGGGCTCAGTTCTTGGGCCACTCCTTTTTGACATCTACTTCTCAGAGGTCAAGGTAAATGTTGTGGGCTTATGCAGGACCAGCCTTAGCTGAAATGGTGCCCTAGGCGAAGTAGTGCTTTAGCGCCCCCTTAAGCCCCAGCCCACCGTACTTCTGAAACACCCCTATTTAAGCCACACCCACATGTAGGTCACCCCACCCCCCACACACAAAAGCCACTCCAAGTTATTTCCTTCAATTATTTTAATGCATGAAAATCAGTAAATGCTTCATCACACTATAGAAAGAAAAGAAACCTTGTGATACAGTTAAACTGCAAGTGATGGTGGAATTTTCCTTTAATAACAAACCTGCTTTATCTGTTGCTCCTTTAAGAGTTTCTTATCTGCAGTCCTGACAGGCAGTAATTTTCTGTCTTTAAACATTGTAGATCCTGAAAGAAAAAGCCAGCACCCGACTCCTGTAGCATTGGCAATACTAATTTATTCCATAATAGAACAGCAAAAAGGTATCACAGTACACCAACATGGTTGTACCGGTTTCGGCCAAAGCCTTCCTCAGCCACCAAACATGATACAAAAATAATCAAACCTAACATGCTATCTCCTTACTTATATATAAATTCATACTGCGTGCAAGGAGCGCCCTCTAGTGCATATAACAATAATACAAAATTCACAATCCGCATAAAAAATATAATTATATACATAAAAACATAATATGAATATGGATGCTTCAAAAATGATCATTCAGACCTGGAAAAAAAAGGGCCCCCAATTTAATGATCCACATTTTTTTCTTTGTTAGTAAGGATTTCATGTAAAACATGAGATTGTTTATTCCTAACCTTAATGTGGTCAATAACCATGAAACAAAATATGCCCATAGGGTGTGTAGAAATATGCTTATACAAAGAACTGGAACCCTTTTTATTCTTAATATTACTAAGATGTTCCCCTATCCTGACCTTAAAGGGACAGAAAGTTTGTCCAACATAAAATGCTCGACGATTGCACTGGGCCAAATAAATCACCCATGAAGTGCTACAATTAGCAAAACATAGGACATTGTAAACTTGTGGACAATTATGTGAAGAAAAGGTTTGAGATTTTAACACCCTGGGACAATAGGTACAATGACCACATGGGTAACAACCCAATATTGATCGACCAAATAAACTAATTTGAGTGGTTGAACATAAATCCTTTTCATAAACCCTCTTACAGTGACTAAAAAGGGATCCCAAAGACCGCCCTTTACAAAATGAATAGTGACACTGATCCCCTTTATAGCTATTTAAGACTTCATCCAATTTTAATAAGTGCCAATGATTACGAATGATGTTCATAAAACCAACCGTATTTCTCCCATAAGTTGTTACCAATCAGAGCATATCTGATTTACCAGAATCTCGAACTCAATAAGGTAATAACTCAGTTCTATCTTGCTGATTCGCAAAATGGTTGGCCCTGGTGATGTCACCCCTTTGATAGCACCTACTCTTAAACCTGGATACAAGATCCCTTCCATAATGGTCGTATGTGGAAGTACTGGAACAAATCCTTTTAACACAAAGGAATTGAGACTATGGGATATTCTTGATGACATTTTGGGGGTGGAAACTGGTAGCATATAATAGGGTATTGAATTGAGGATTTTTTCTAAATATCTCACTCTCAAGAGTGTCCAAGTCTGTTCTTTTAACCAGGACATCCAAGAATGTTATTTCAGACCTAGAATAAGTCAACTTAAATTCAATACCCCATATGTTACCATTCAGATATTCCAAAAATTCCATAAGGAATTCCGTGTCAGCTCTCCACACCATCCAACAGTCATCAAGATATCTTCTCCATATGTCCATTTCATTAATATAGATATTATGACCAATATCATAGATCACCTGTTCTTCCACATACGCCATAAATAAATCTGCATAAATGGGGGCAAAAGATGCCCTGCCAAAAACATCTGTCCTTAAAGTGGAAAAGGTTATGAATCAGGACCTGTTCTGTCATACAAACCAGAAAGGTATTGAAACCAGGCTTATAAATATTGGCCTTATCCAACCAATATTGCAGGGCCATAAGTCCCGCCCAGTGGGGAATGCTTGTGTACAAGGAGGTGACATCCAAGGTACATAAAAGCCAATCAGATTCTAGTTGCGTCTCAGAAATGATTGAAAGGAACTGGGTTGTATCCTGAATTCTGGAACGTATGAAAACCAAAAGTGGTTTTAAATATAAGGTAAGAAATTCAGACAGAGGTTCTGTCAAGGAGCCTCTGCCTGATACTATCGGTCTACCGGGCGGTCTTATTGGATCCTTGTGAATTTTCGGCAGAAAATAAATGTACTGCCTACTGGGACAATCAACCTTCAAATGATAACATACTTCATTAGTAATAATGCCCTCATTTTTAGCCATATCTAAAAAATTGTCAATATCTTTTTTAAATAGCATAGTTGGATCCACTTTCATTTCTTGATAATGGATGCTATTTGAAAGCTGGCGATCACCTTCAGCTTCATAGTCCTCCAAATCCTGGACCACCACAGCTCCCCCTTTGTCCGCAGAGAGAACAACAATTTCCTTATTGTTAATAAGCTTCTCTAAGCATGTTCTCTGATGTTTATCCAAATTGTCCTTCATCATGTCCTGTTTATGCAAATTTAAATGTAAATCTTTAAGGACCGCATTTTGGAATGTTTGTACAATGGGTAGCATAGGTGGCCTGAACCTGGAGGACATGAAGCGAAAATCCCTAAACTCAGAGGCAACATCATCTGAACCATGAAAAAAATATTTTAAATTCAAATTACGACAAAATTTGACCACATCCTCTGCAAAATAATGCTCCCGAACAAAAAAAACGGGCACAAAACTTAATCCTTTATTCAGCACATCAACTTGTTGTTCATCCAGTACTACAGAGGAACTATTGTGCACATTATTAACTTTGGATTCTAGATCTTGGTCGTCCTTTTGAAGGATTTCCCCAAGCCCATCTGGTTTTGTGATGCTTCCTCCCCCCTCGTCTCTGGGACTTATGCCTAAAGGGACCTTCCTAACAAAACTTGACTCTAAGTTGTTCCTTTTAGAAATTGGGGAAGCACCAATATGGGCTTCCTCCCAGTCCATATTGGAGGACGAATCCTAGCCTGATGGCGTTGACTCCCTCCTTTTGTTTTCTTCAAAATGGATTTGGGCCGAGTGGCTCTCATTCTTTTGGGTGCATCCATGGACATGCCAAATTTGACCCTAGGCCGCATATCAAATGGCTTTCCCCTGTCATAATCACCCACATCCTGAGTGAATTTCTTGACCTTTCTATCTTTTAAACCTAAATCCAATGCAGACAACTCTTTACCAAGTATCTCAATATTGTCTTCATTTGTTTGTTGAACATATTTTGTGTTAAATTTATATTTTTTATATCTGTTGAAGATATTTTTGTGCATTTTTATTGACCCTTTGGTGAGTTTTGGTCAGTGATGGAATTAGCAACTTTTATTAAGGGTCTGTCTTCAGACTCTGAGGATCTGGGCATTTTTGGCCTGGCCACGGGTACAAATGATGCTGTTCCTGGTGTCCAAGATCCCACTCAAGACTGCAATTTGGCTTTTACCAAGTTGACTAAGGATCTTATCTCCCTACGAAAAAATGTTTGGCACCTAAAATTGTTTAGGGCATATCAACGAAGTAAAATAGTTCCTAGAGGACTTAGGGTTAGATTACAGCCCATGGTGGCTGAGCCGGATGAATGCCTTCTAATGCAATGAGCAGAAGCCCAACAACAGGTTTCTATGACCTTTGTAGATATTTTGAGCAGTTTTTATGAGAGGAAGGTTGAAGAACAAGCTGCTAGTGTACTGACGGCCATCAAAACTGTGGATGTGTTCTCTACACTTTCGTGTTATAAAGACAATATTGAGAAACTTGGTAAAGAGTTGTCTGCATTGGATTTAGGTTTAAAAGATAGAAAGGTCAAGAAATTCACCCGGGATGTGGGTGATTATGATAGGGGAAAGCCATTTGATATGCGGCCTAGGGTCAAATTTGGTATGTCCATGGATGCACCCAAAAGAATGAGAGCCACTCGGCCCAAATCCATTTTGAAGAAAAAAAGAAGTAAGGAGTCAATGCCATCAGGTGAGGATTCGTCCTCCAATATGGACTGGGAGGAAGCCCATATTGGTGCTTCCCCAATTTCTAAAAGGAACAACTTAGAGTCACGTTTTATTAGGAAGGTCCCTTTAGGCATAAGTCCCAGAGACGAGGGGGGAGGAAGCATCACAAAACCAGATGGCCTTGGGGAAATCCTTCAAAGGATGACCAAGATCTAGAATCCAAAGTTAATAATGTGCACAATATTTCCTCTGTAGTACTGGATGAACAACAAGTTGATGTGCTGAATAAAGGATTAAGTTTTGTGCCTGGGTTTTTTGTTCAGGAGCATTATTTTGCAGAGGATGTGGTCAAATGTTGTCGTAATTTGAATTTAAAATATTTTTTCATGGTTCAGATGATGTTGCCTCTGAGTTTAGGGATTTTCGCTTCATGTCCTTCAGGTTCAAGCCACCTATGCTACTCATTGTACAAACATTCCAAAATGTGGTCCTTAAAGATTTACATTTAAATTTGCATAAACAGGACATGATGAAGGACAATTTGGATAAACATCAGAGAACATGCTTAGAGAAGCTTATTAACAATAAGGAAATTGTTGTTCTCTCTGCAGACAAAGGGGGAGCTGTGGTGGTCCAGGATTTGGAGGACTATGAAGCTGAAGGTGATCACCAGCTTTCAAATAGCATCCATTATCAAGAAATGAAAGTGGATCCAACTATGCTATTTAAAAAAAATATTGACAATGTTTTAGATATGGCTAAAGATGAGGGCATTATTACTAATGAAGTATGTCATCATTTGAAGGTTGATTGTCCCAGTAGACAGTACATCTATTTTCTGCCGAAAATTCACAGGGATCCAATAAGACCACCCGGTAGACCGATAGTATCAGGCAGAGGCTCCTTGACAGAATCTCTGTCTGAATTTCTTACCTTATATATAAAACCACTTTTGGTTTTCATACGTTCCAGAATTCAGGATACAACCCAGTTCCTTTCAATCATTTCTGAGACGCAACTAGAATCTGATTGGCTTTTATGTACCTTGGATGTCACCTCCTTGTACACAAGCATTCCCCATTGGGCGGGACTTAAGGCCCTGCAATATTGGTTGGATAAGGCCAATATTTATAAGTCTGGTTTCAATACCCTTCTGGTTTGTATGACAGAACAGGTACTGATTCATAACGTTTTCCACTTTAAGGACAGATGTTTTTGGCAGCTTCAGGGTACTGCCATGGGGGCATCTTTTGCCCCCATTTATGCAGATTTATTTATGGCGTATGTGGAAGAATAGGTGATCTACGATATTGGTCATAATATCTATATTAACGAAATGGACATATGGAGAAGATATTTTGATGACTGCTGGATGGTGTGGAGAGCTGACAGAATTCCTTATGGAATTTTTGGAATATCTGAATGGTAACATATGGGGTATTGAATTTAAGTTGACTTATTCTAGGTCTGAAATAACATTCTTGGATGTCCTGGTTAAAAGAACAGACTTGGACACTCTTGAGAGTGAGATATTTAGAAAATTTCCTCAATTCAATATCCTATTACATGCTACCAGTTTCCACCCCCAGCATGTCATCAAGAATATCCCAAAGTCTCAATTCCTTCGTGTTAAAAAGATTTGTTCCAGTACTTCCACATACGACCATTATGGAAGGGATCTTGTATCCAGGTTTAAGAGTAGGGGCTATCAAGGGGGTGACATCACCAGGGCCAACCGTTTTGCAAATCAGCAAGATAGAACTGAGTTATTATCTTATCGAGTTCGAGATTCTGGTAAATCAGATATGCTCCGATTGGTAACAACTTATGGGAGAAATACGGTTGGTTTTATGAACATCATTCATAATCATTGGCACTTAATAAAATCGGATGAAGTCTTAAATAGCTATATAGAGGATCGGTGTCACTATTCATTTCGTAAAGGGGGGTCTTTGGGATGCCTTTTTAGTCACTATAAGAGGGTTTATGAAAAGGATTTATGTTCAACCACTCAAATTAGTTTATTTGGTCGATCAATATTGGGTTGTTACCCATGTGGTCATTGTACCTATTGTCCCAGGGTGTTAAAATCTCAGACCTTTTCTTCACATAATTGTCCACAAGTTTACAATGTCCTATGTTTTGCTAATTGTAGCACTTCCTGGGTGATTTATTTGGCCCAGTGCAATTGTCGAGCATTTTATGTTGGACAAACTTCCTGTCCCTTTAAGGTCAGGATAGGAGAACATCTTAGTGATATTAAGACTAAAAAGGGTTCCAGTTCTTTGTATAAGCATATTTCTACACACCCTACAGGCATCTTTTGTTTCATGGTTATTGATCACATTAAGGTTAGGAATAAACAATCTCATGTTTTACATGAAATCCTTACTAACAAAGAAAAAATGTGGATCATTAAATTGGGGGCCCTTTTTTTCTCCGGGTCTGAATGATCATTTTTGAAGCATCCATATTCATATTATGTTTTTATGTATATAATTATATTTTTTATGTGGATTGTGAATTTTGTATTATTGTTATATGCACTAGAGGGCGCTCCTTGCATGCAGTACAAATTTATATATAAATAAGGAGACAGCATGTTAGGTTTGATTATTTTTGTATCATGTTTGGTTGCTGAGGAAGGCTTTGGCCGAAACCGGTACAACCATGTTGGTGTACTGTGATACCTTTTTGCTGTTCTATTATGGAATAAATTAGTATTGCCAATGCTACAGGAGTCGGGTGCTGGCTTTTTCTTTCAGGATTGACTTTGGTGTTTGGCTGTGCACATACCATTTGTGCAGGGGTTGTTTGATTCCATTTAAACATTGTAGACCTGTCACATGCACTGCTTTGTACAAGATACATTCATGTTTATCTGAGGTAGAGCTTAAATGTGTCATTTACTCCGGTGTAGTATTAACTCTGTAGTCTGCATGACTTTGAATGTATACACAATGTCTTGACAGTAAAATGTTTAACTTAGGACAGTTTTGCTGTCAGACATTCTTAAGCTTGTGTGTAATACACACTTCAATATTTTTAGATTTATGAAATGTTTAATTGCTAGGTGCCGGTTGTACTTTTCCATATGCAATTTTGACAGTAACTTTCAAGATACATTGGCAGAAAAAAAATGTACAGTGAGTTTTCCATTTGTTCATTATACTGTTGTAGTTGTTGATAATTAAAACAATGATTAACACTGGCAATGTGACTGTAATTAACAAATAAAGATATTTGTTCTAGTCTCATTCCAGTTACATCCATCTCACTCCTGTATCCTATAGTCATATCAATTCTTTCAATGGTGAGCCACCATAAATCGGGGAGGGGGGGCAACAGTAAAAGTAAGTCCCAAAACCTCATAGCAACCTTTTGAGCAGTCAGACTACATGTATTCTACAGAACAAACTACAAAGTACAAGTGTTCATTCAAAACACTAGTTCAGTAAAAACCTGAAAAAACATCAACAGAGCAGCAGTACTTCAGAAAATCTAACTTCAACAGAGCAACAGTAAGAACTTCAGTTCAAAACATTACTTCAGAAAAAGCAACAAAACAACAATACTTCAGAAAATCTAAAAACTTCAGCAGTGTTCCTTCAAAACATAAAGTCTCAAAAAACTTCAGACTCCAAAATACCATTGTAAAAGACATTATCCAGTTAACAGCAACGTAATGTGTGTGTAAATTGTATGTAGTGCATGGAGCGCCAGGACTGCTCTCCAAGATTGGAAAAAGATAAACTCCTTACACGTGTCAGGAGTAGCAGACCCGACTGAAACTGTGCTTAAAGAGGTGTGTCACATTTCTTACACACTCTCTAAGTGATGTAATGGTCCAGTATCAGGAAAGGAATGAACAGTCCCTGAAAATCTTTCATCATATACTGGCAAAAGGTTACAGACATCATTCTGTACCACGGCTTATTTAAATTAGACTTTTTTGCTCTAGAAGTGAATTTCTTGGCATCCGCAAGTAAATATACATCAATGTATGGGGTGGTTGCCAAAAACTGTTTCTGTGTTTCTTGACTTTGGAAGAATCCTTGTTTTAGCTGTGACCTCCAATGTTTTTGGTGTTTTGGATTCTAGTCCAATAACCACAAGGCAATTATTGATGTAAACAAACCTAATGGATGAACTTGTATTGCTTGGACTTTTATCAAAAATTATCGGAAACACATTGTAAATGTGATCCAAACTTCCATTTTTACATCAAGCTGTAAACTCCCCAAAAGTACATTTTTGGAGAACCTATTACAATAATCAGGGCCTATAACACTGCAGACATCAAAACATGTAAAGATGAAAATGTGTGGTATACAAACGAGGCTGTTGTTTGGCCAACCAAGAGTTTACTAGGTTTGTCAGTTGTTTGTGACTAAGTATGCAACAGTGCACAGAAAACATATACTGTATTTTTCAAACATCTGCAAAGCAGTCTTATTTGATTTCATAAATACTTATGTAGTTATTATACATTATTTACAAATAATGAGGAAGGCCAATTAGTTCACACACGCAAATACTTGAAGGAAGAACTGCTAGGCTACTTAATTATCCTACATAATTTTAACTGATTTTTAACCATAGCTAAGGTAATATAAATCATTCACATCACTTCTGAGGTGTGGCACAACACACTAAGGTAAACATTTCCCAATAGCATTCTTTAGGAAAAGTGGTGGCAGAGCAAACATCCTACCACTGGTAGTTTAATGACATGTCTGGTACCATATGAAGAAAAACAGAGGATTGTCTGGTTTGCATTTGAACAGTTTCTAAAACTTTCAGAACAGAAAAGTTTGATAACATAAGCAAATATAATTATTACCATACCTCTCAACCACTAAACCATAGAAATCTGGACAAAGGCAAACATAATGGGAGAAAAAAGGCCCAAACTCAGGGATAATTTTTGATATATATTGCTCTTATAAACCCAAAAGCTTGTTAGAATAATAGGTTTTGCATTAGCAAGTGTCATCATAGAATGACCAAGATCCTCTTTAGTCCTCAATGATTTGACAGAAAACCAAACATTTTATGAGAAGCAGACCTAGAATATAACACAAAATTTCTGACTTCTGTGAAAATCTAGACAGCTGAAAGGTATGCATGTGGATGGTAATTCTATCTCCCACCATCATTCTAAACTCCACTATAGAGTTACCCATGTTTTAAATAACACATTTTTCTTTAGCCATTCTTGTTTTACAAAGGTTAGTAACTTACCTTCCTAATTCTTACTGTAGGTCGGTAAGTACTATAAAAGGAAATCATGTTATGAATACATGTTCCGTGACGCCCTGGCTGTAACTTAATAATCAATGTACAGCTTTTAATTGCCTAAAGCAAGACTTAAATTCTTCTCAATGCTGCTGCTACCGATTGGGAAGGGGAGCAATTGTTACAGTACTGTCAGAACGTACTCAGAGATGGGGCACCAAGAACAGCGCAACTTTGTCTCTCGAGTCCTGGTGTGTTGTGTTTGAAAGCTGAACAGATCAAAATGAAAAATAATAAAATTTAAATAAATAAATGCACCCTTTATTAGGCCGGCCTGTACTGTGCCCTAGGTGGTCACCTAGTTCGTCCATGCCCAAGGCCAACCTTGGACTTATGGCTGACAAAACTTGCTGAAAACTGTAAACTCAGTGCCATCATAAACTCTCCACAAGACACCAAGATCCTTTCAGGAAGGCCCATCACAAGCAAATAGTGTCAAAACCACGGCCTAAAACAAAACTTCAAGAAGTGCATAATTATACCTTTTAGTAAGTAAGATGTCTGCAGAAACTCACATCAACAACAGTCCCCTGAAAATTGACCCAGTAGTGAGGGACCTGGGAACATATATAGACAATAAGCTATTGTTCAACCACCATGTCAACTATTGTTATGAAGTCCTTCTTTATAGCACAGTTTATTAGCAAGAGTATGGCATCCAAATGTAGGGACTCTTTGAAATAACTGCACTTTGCCAAATAAGTCTCCGTAGTACAAGAACACTTTAAAATCACTGTACTTTGCGAAACCACTCATCAGAGTAAGAAATACTTTGAAATTGAAACAACTGTACTTTGAAAATAAACTATACATGGCACAAGAAGCTCAGTGTAAGAAACACTTCAAAATGAATGCACTTTGCAAATAAACTGTACACATCACAAGGAATCTCCAAAATGGCTATATTTTGTGAAATAACTGTACAGTGTAAGAAACACTGTGAAATGGTGTTACTCTGCGAATAAATGTACACAACACAAGAAACTTTTCGAAATGGCTGTACTTCGACTACACTTTGCAATACAATTGTACTTCGCACACAGCAAACTCTTTGAAATAATTGTACTGTAATAAAGCACACACTCTGGAAACACTTTGCACACTCTGAGATACCTCAAACAGCTCTAGTTATGCTTTCAATGGCTTCGACCGATGCAAAATAGTAGTTTATGCCCAAACACGGTTGTTTACTAAAAACATGCATTCACCTTGCTTTTTAAGCTTATTCACCCTTTTATTGTACTCATTATGTCCACTTAACCTTTTATCATGCTCATTATACTTTTCTTGTGTTCGTTTTACTTTAAACATGCTCATTATGCAAATCAGAGGTAATTCTCAGCCCTATATGAATATTTCTGTAAGTTTTACCAAATATCGTGATTTTGAATATTTTGTTTAATTAATAATGTGTTTTGTGCCTTGCATTTGATTAATGCATTTTGTGCTACTCATTTAATTAATAATGCATTTTGTGCCTTATGACTGCTTCATTTCATTTTCTTTGCAAAATAAATAATTTGTGCAAGTTCTGGTTACCTGAAGTTCATTTCTGGCCCAGTATCACTCAACCTGCTCAATACACCTTCACCTTCAACTCTGCTCCTCGTGGCTTGAAGAAGTTGCACTCTCAATCCCAGTTCTGACACCATGTCGCTTGTCTGGTCATGATGAAACAGATTAACAATTGTGGGTTCAGTTCAAGCAGCTTTATTACACACAAACACATCACGAATGAGGCTTAGTAACTTAAACTTAAATAACCTTAAAAACAGACTAACTACCACACTCATACGTGTTAACACTTTGGCTGCTCTCTCAAAATGGCACTGCTGTCTGCATGTGCTCACTATTTGTATGCACGTGCCTGCATCTGGAAATGCTTCTTAAAGGTATAATACATGCTCTGTTCTACAGCAGCCAAGACTCGAATTAGTAAAGATGCAATCATATCAGCAGAAAGAGTTGATCCTGAATAAACTGTGACAGAAGGGAAAAGCATTAAATACTGGAGACAGCAGAGTGTTTATGGAAAATGACTGTTCAGAAAATAGGCAAGAGGAGGCTGGAATTTACTGGAGAAAATGGTGAAGGAACCAAGGTATTGGGGGCAAATAACTAAACAGGGAAAAGTAATAGAGTGAGATGAGGTCAAGAATACATCTGGACTGCAGGCTACAGACTGCCTTCCCTAACAGGGATTGATATCAGAGTATAGGCAAAGAGAAAGTGATACGGGAACCTTAAGTGAACACCTGTCTGGTAGAGTTTTTAGTTGAATGTAGAACAGAAGCTGCTGTTAAAATGAAATAATTAGTAATAATTATAAGAATCAATCAGAGGAGTTTAGAAATTATTGGGAAGAGAGACTGCACAGCATTTTGCAAGAGAACAATGGAAGACATATGTACGGCTCCCAAGTATGCACCAATGTCCATAAGGTTTAGGACCTTGGCTTGGAAGTGGTTGCGTAAGTATTTTTATACCCCAAGCAAACTTCAAAAAAATTTCCTCAAGTAGATTAGAAATGTTAGAGGTGTGATGGGAAATAAAGAGGTAACTTGGGAACATATGTTTTGAGAGTGTGATGAGTTGGAATACTGTAAAAATGCCCTGCAGAGTATTCTGCTAAAAATATTATGTAAGCAAATGACTGTAACTCAGGAAATTATTATTTTGATCTGGGTCACTGGATCTAAATTCCTAGACATAGTAAGGCCTCATTAAGTTTAATTCTGTTTGCTGTCAAAAAAAGCAGTTACTAGAAAATGGAAATCAAAGTCTAAATCAACTATATTTGAAGTACTGGATAATATATAAGAGATAAAAAACTGGAAGAGGAATATTTAGAAAAGGGTAGGAACAAATTACATAGGAATAAATAGTTGGAAAATGTGGGAACGATACATAAAGAATAATGTTCAGGAGTAGGAGAAGTAAGGTTTAAGGGAGGGCAGGAATTCAGCAAGTCATGTAATGCTGAACTAATGATAGTTACAAAGAAAGAAAAGATATGTGATATATAGTAGATATGTGATATACAGTGTATGTAAATGGAAAATAGTGTTAGCATGGTTTATTTTCTGTTAATGTATGTTGTTGTTGTGTCTTTCGGCTTTTCCCGGTTAGGGGTCGCCACAGCGGAACTCCGGTCCGCTAATGATTGGCAGTAGATTTTTACATGCTGAGTTGCCAGCTCTGATGCACAACTTCAACGAAGATATGCCCATTCACGCATGTCTCCACACAGAAGACGCTCTAGCTGAGAATCGAACAGGACAACTTCTTACTGTGAGGCGACAACACTACCGCAGCACCACCACCGAAGTCTATATTTTCCTATATTGTAAGTGATAATTTAACAAAGTTATTTATAGAAAAGAACTCAGAAAAAAATTATTTGGTATTGATGGGTTTAATAGAAATTAATAACTTTTCATTAATGTGCTTTGTCAGAACGAATGAGAACAAGAAATGAAAGGGCATTACATTTTTCCAAGTTTGAAAGAGATGACTTCAGGGTTTATGTCGTCAATAAGAACAGATTCTTACCTAATTATTAGTTGTAGGGAAAGTAATGATGTAGTAAATTAACATGACATTGTATAAAGTAAGGCAATTTAAATATTTAAAATTTCAAAGTTTGCATAAGTCACTATGAAGATGCATACCATCTGACCATCTGAAAGTTGGAAATAAGAAACCTAAAGAAACAGCTAAAGTAAGCCACAAGATGATGATTAAAGGATTGGTGAGTCTTCTTCTTTCGGCTTGTCCTGGTTAGGGGTTGCCACAGCAGATCACATGTCCGTTCATGACTGGCAGTGGGGTTTTATGGTGTCGAGTTGCCAGCCCGGCGCTCAACCTTCCAGAGAAGGCACACACACGCACTCATTCCTAAGGCTGTTTTAGACTGTCCAATCCACCTACAGCATGTCTTTGGGATGTGGGAGGAAACCAGAGCACCTGGAAGAAACCCACGCGACCACAGGGGGGACATGCAGACTCCGCACAGAAGGCACCCCAGCCGTGAATCGAACCAGAGGATAAGTGAGTGAAATAACTAAAATGCAAACAATCTAGTCACAGTGGTGATACAGAGGGATAAAGCCCTGCCTACAGCGCAGAAGACTTGTTCCTGATTAGTAGTTCGAGGGGTTTTACAATGCAACAGGGTAGCATGGGCATGCCTATCCTTGGTGGAGGGGAGCATGATGGGTGAATGGAGACCTGAAGGAGGACAATGCTCAGAGAAATCACCATCCTCTAAGTTGGCAAGAAAAGCTGAGGCAGCATAGTTGCTGTGAATGGGTTGGTACACCCTCAGGCTATATCACATGGCCTGCCCAGTGAACATATGCAGGAATGCACCCCTATGAATAGCTGGAAATTAGACCAGTAAAAAAAAAATCCCTCACCAGATGCAACATGATGGCACCCTGCTTGTCCCATTCTACTCGGAAGTGTAAGCAGATGCAAACACTAAGAGCCTCTCATAGAAGGGATTCCATGAGCATCTGCTAGTAATAAGGGAAACCCTTTAGATGTGAATAAGAATGGGCAGGCTGCCAAGCATGGGCGGTGCAGATGCAGGGCTTATAAGGAGCAGGCATGAGGGTCCCTGAATTCAGCAGCGATGGAGAGGAAAAATGCAAATAATCTATAATAAATTTGCTTCATGGCATAGAAGGATGGAGCCCTAACTATGACCCAGTTAACCCAGGTTCAATAAGCAGTCCAACAGCTGTACGAGCCAGGTATGGAGGGGGCATGAATGAAGCAGCAATGCCTCCTACTTGCTACTCCTAGGTGGGAGTTTGATCTGTTTTCCTCACAAAAACACCCATTTTTTTTTCCTTATTCATCAAATGATTATTATGTATGGCGCAAATTTTCATGTATGTTTCTTACTTTATTTTTTTCCATTTTGTACTTTGCTTTGAGTTATCACATTCACACCTGCTTTTCTTTCCCATCATCTTCTTCATCAGATGTTCAAAACTGTCATCCCTTACATACCACTTTTTTACAGTATCTTAAATTTATTTATTTTGTACATCTGTACCACATGTGTACTGAACTTAGCTACTGGATTTTTCTGTACACTGAATATCTTCTTAGGGCTTCAATAGTACTCCTTTCTCTGGACAAGCAAAGTGTATTTAATAGTGTGGACTACTAGGCTTTATGGAGAAGTTATGACTGACTATATCTTTACACGTATATAGTAGGACAGGTGAAGGGTGATCTTTAATGGGAAATTAGGTGAGGTGTTTGATCTTGGGACTAGTGTAAAGCAATGGTGACTGCTAGGTCTACTGAATATTTTAAATCACATGATCCATGGAGAAACTAGCAGAAGACAGCAGAATGAGTGCAGTGATGCATAAGAACTTACTTTGGATTCAAGCCCTCAAGTTTATTTAAATGTTTACTTTCTAAGACCTGTATGCCCGAAGTAAAAAATGGTAAAACAGACAAGGGCAATCAATCAGATTAACACAAAATATTCTAAAATATAAAAAAGACTAAAATCATAAAAGTTAATTAAAAATATAAGTGACATTAGGATACCAATTGTACAGATATAAAAGTACCGTCAATCAAAAGTGAAGTCAAAGGAGATATGATTTAAGAGATCATCTGATGCTACCTGGTGTTGGTGACTCTCTCAGCCAGCCAGGTAGTACATTCCAGAGATGCGTCTCCCTGTAAAATCTAAATATCTTAATGTTCCACTTATGCCCCTGGTGCAACTATCAGCCTTTGTGAGGCTGAACACGGGGAGCAGGATGGCTGATACCGGGTCAACAGATCCTGCAGACACAAGGACTAAAGCTATGCAGGTACAAATATACATGAATAAGAACTCTGTAGATGATACAATGCCTAACAGAAAGTCAGTGCAACTCAAGCAGAACTGATTTAGCATGTTGGAATCCTGAAGTCCACAAAAGTGCCAAAGCTAAATTCTGCACAAACTTTGTTTAAGCTCAGTATTTGGAAGATGCAGGCCAAGAAGACCACCATGACGTACCACAGTTGGGAACTGTACAGGAGAAATTAGTTGCTCAGTGATACTATTCCTGAAAGCAAAACAGAAAGACTATAACTGTCGCATATGGACTTTTAAAGTAATCCGTCAGAAATATCCACCTCCAAGTTATGTGCCTCTGACACAAACTGTAATCTGTTGCCAAAATTAATAATACTAAGGGATTAAAATGGTGCCCGAGACTTCTAAAGGAAGCCAGGATGGCAAAAGAAATTGTCTGGGATGTGATCATTTTCCACCAATTATAAGCATAACAGTCATGCATGCATTTCAAATTTCATGCAAGTTTATCATTGACTAACACTGACACCTGAGGAAAAGAAAGTGAGATAAAGAGTGGCATCAGTGCAGCGGTACTGCAATCCCCTCCTATGATTAATATCAAAGGAAACATCTATATGGTAGCCATGGTGGATCAAGTGTTGATGGAATGCCACAGTGAAGACAGTAAAGTACAGACGATTTATCTCCTGAAACCACTTTCTGTGTACAGCTGGATAAGAAAAAGAAAAAAACAATCCAAAAAATTACCATTAATGCCACAGTTGTGCTCTAAAATTTCCAATAAGATTGTACAATCATTACTATTAAATGCTTATAAGAGAGAAGACAGACCACGCTTCAAAAAGTATGATTCCATGCTATAAAGAGGTAGTTGGGAGACCTTTAGTAGGCCTGTCTCAGTGCTGTGTCTTCATGAAAACCATCTCAAGAAACTTTCCTACAAAAGAAAGGTTTGAGATTGGTAAAAACGTAAAAGCTGTAGTCAAATAAGAGGTACAAACAAAAACCAATTACCTTCTGATGAAGTCTTGGTTGAGACAAAAGTGCTAATCTAACCTTTAATAAAATGTGTGGATTTTAAGAGCTGGTATTTATGCTCACCCTTCAACTTGTGGTTTGGTGCTGCTTGTGAGGTACTGGTTGGTTACTGAAGGTTTGAGATGGGACAATATTTAACTATCAGAGTCTAAATAAGCCTTTTTTATCACAGGAATAATCATTGCCTCCTTCAAATTTGCTATAAAAACACCATCCATAAGGGAGGTAAGGGCCCAGTACCTTCAGACGGGAAAGAACCAACCTAGTAGGACAGGGGTTAAGTTGACATCTAGTAGTGTACATAGTGGAAATCACAGAAATAAAATCAACATAATCTAGTTAAAAAAACAGTTCCAAAGCAGTGATGTCTCTCCCACACCAATAGAATGATCCAAATGTGCACCCTCATTGACACCTGATATGATGGGGGGCAAGTTTGACAATGCATGTATATGCAACTAATACCTGTATGTTTATGGAACAGTAGACAGTAAGTTATTTTTGTGTGTGCAGTAGATACGAAAAAGGCAGGGTATATAACAATAAATAAATCTAAACAAGTTTATGCAGTGACAGCAGGGGAAAGACAAAACGTAAAATGACACAGTAACAAAAAAAATTACTTTAAAGAACATTTGTATATTAAGAATGCTAGAGGAATGAACAAAATTGGGGAAGGAGATTAAAAAGGAAATACAAAAGAAAGTGAATGAGTAAAGCTGTGTGTGTTTACAGGAACAGTTTGCCTTCTTCCACAGGAAAAAAGAAGTGAGATTAATAAGCACTTTTATTACTGCAATGAACAGTCATTTACACCCAGTGATATAGAATATTTTATATCCATCAATCAAAAAATGAAAAGTAATTAATCCAATACCTTTATTTTCAATCTGTTTAGTAGTAAAAGCCTGCAGATGGAATATGAGTACATAAACAGTGGATATGATGGTACTGTACATGAGGCAACAAGAGGATAAAAGAAAGTCTAGCTGACTATATACAATACACCAAAATATTTGTTCTTAGTGCAGTCATTAGTGGTATTTTAAATTGTTTACTATTACACATATTTCCAGGTTTATGTTGGATATTATCTGGGTGTACTGCTTGGAGAAAAGTCTCATGAAAAGTAAGTAAAATCAGAAACAAAAAAAGGAAGGAGTGCATTAGAAAGAAGGTTAATAAAATAGAGGAAACAATGAGACAGGTTTTGAACATGAATGCACACTAAATTGTTGGACCACAGTACAAAGTAACTGGAAGAGGGTTTGACAGAAAACATAAGTTATGAAAATACGGTAAGAAATAAGGCACTGAGTATCAGCAAAACTGGAAGGATGTGACTTTTTTGCATTAAAATATTTTTGGCAAAATATATATATATATATATATATATATATATATATATATATATATATATATCCATCCATGTTCATTTTCTTGCAGAAAGGTTTAGAAGTACGGAAAAAGAATCAGAAATTTTCAGTTATGAATCAAACTATAAACTTTAAGAAAGCAGAGTTGGATGTGATGTGGAAAAACATTTCATGGAATACGAGTGTAAAGGGAAGAGCTAAATGTGTCACAATATAAATGTTTCTGTGCTTTATGTCCACTCTACTGGTTGTTAGTTGAACTTTGCATAATCATACCTGAGAGCAAGATACTATACGTAATATTTTAAACTGTCTTAATTTAGTTATAATAAATTCTGTTCCTTGGGGGGTATCCTGGCATGTTGTGAGGTTTGAGGAGTTAACAGGTTCATAATGTCATAAAGCAGCAATTCACTGAAACTGCAGATGATAAAAGTGTAATCTGCACTTATGGCTGTCTAAACATTCATTCTCTGTGAACTCTGTGCAACTGGGAATATGTCAATATGGTTTGTTTACTTTTATATAAATGTATGTTTGCCTTTATCTTAAGTGATAATTCAATAAAGGTGTTACAAAGCAATTAAGGCTGTAGAAAAAACAATTAAGGCTCTAAAATATAGACCTGGAGTCCTGGTTTAGAGTCATGTTCTGACAAACAGATTCTGAAACAATGATGAACTTGCAATAAATTTCTATTAAAAAAAAAAAAAAACTCCTAAAGACAGTGTGGCAGTGGTAAAAGTAGTAAGTCTGGCACCTTAAGATATGTGTGTACAGAGTGGTGAGAGTGGTATGTCAATTGTGTTACATGACAAGAGTGTGAAACAGACACACTACAATACGAAGTCCTGAGTTTCAGACAGTGTACCAGTGAAAGTCAGCGAGTACAGACATGTGAGAACATGTTAACTGTAAATGCAATCGCAAAGAAGACTAAGTTACGGGAATATAAAGGTGGTTAGCATTCAGAATGTGGAAATGAATGAAAAGCGGCGGGATGCAGAATGTGGAAATGAGGCACTGCTAAGTGCTTAAAAGTAGCGCTGCTTCTGACACCGAGTTAATAACTATTTCAGCATGCCAGCCCCATGACACATAGTACTACTGGTCTGACTGTGTTCCAACAAGCAATGTTTCAGCTAGCAGCCCAGGTGCTGAAAGAATAGGCAATGAAGGGATGGGAGTGAGTGACTGATGATGGTGAGTACTGCTCTAGGCCTACTGCAGGACTGCCTTTGAGGGGAGGGTCAGAAAAAGAAGTGAGGCCAAGAAGTGCTACACACACAGGGTGAGTGCTGTTAGCACATGTAAGTCTGCTCACACACTGGACTCATCACAGCAGAGCCATGCATTGCTCTTGTTACCCAACATGTTTAGGGTTCAGGAGTATTTCAAAATGTCAGTCTGCAACAGGGGAACAGCTACATCCCCTCTCTCTCTCTCTTTCTCTCTCTCACCTTGAATCCTGTCATAATGCAAAAATGACAGGACTAAACAAACCTATAAGAGAAGACACTTGGCAATCATAAGGGGGAGGGTGGAGGGTAAACAAAATCTGTTTTAGTAACTTGATGCAAAACTAATACATGAATTTGTAAGACTACATTACAACACTTACATTTTACAAACTAGGTTTCAAATATTAAGCACTTATTCTTATAAATATATTGAAAGCAAGACGGATGTTGACAAAGCTACATATGGGAGTGACTGCACATGAATGCTACCATTTCTAATGTACATAAATAAAAATATACAAACACAAAAAAACTGGTTACAAATTTGAAAAAGTTCAAAATTTTTCACATGGTTTTCATAGGAAACACTTGCACAGCAAGACATTTAAAAATTATATCTGGCTTAAACAGCCATTATTTATTTTATTTGCAGTTTGTTAACCAGGAAAGTCCACTGGGTCAAAATGCGCCAGTTTTCAATGGAGGCTCGGGGAGAAAAGCTCCATATACATTTATTATAAAGTTAATATTAACAAAGTTAACAAGTACAATACAACTTTCAAAAACTACTAAAACACAGTAATATAGAAGACAGAATAGTAACATTTGCAGAAGGTGCTGTATCAAAACACTGAATTAAATTAAAACGTATTTTGGAGTACATAAGTATAATTTGGAGTGCAGGCATTTATGGGGTGGGATGTATGAAGAATTAGAGGAAGAGAGAGTAGAACAGTGAAAGGTGAACAGGTTGAGTTATGAAAAAGGAAAACAGGGAGAGGGAGTGGAAATGAAATGAAGAGAGTCACTAGGGTGAGTTTTGAGAAAGGAGAAAAAAAAAGGTGGGGGAGCAGAAATGATACATCAGGTGGGGTGAGAGCATGAGCATTCCCAGTGAGAAGAGAGATGAGAATGGAGCATGGTCTTGAAGGCAGAGTGGTTTTGGGTGATTCGAATGTGGGAGGGGTGAATTCCATAAACGAGCGAAGGAGAAAGACAGGGGAAATTGCCCAGGTGCATGTAAGGGTTTGTACACTTTGAGGAGGTTCTGGTTACTGGACATGAGTAGTCTGTCAGGATGATGCAAGGTGAGTATGGAGGAGAGGGAAGGGCAGTTAGAGGGTTTGGAAATGAGTTTGTGAGCAGTTAACAGTTGAATACAAGAGAGATAGTAGGGGAGTTCCAGCCAGTTAGTGGAGTGCATCACAGTGGTGGGAGGAGGATTTGGTCCCAGTAGCAAACTTAGAGATTTTATTGTAGCAGGATGACAGTTTTGACTTTAGGGGGGATTGAAGGTTGGTGAGGAGAGGGTGTCCATACAAGAGAGAGGGGATGAAGTAGGAAATAGACAGTATATGTTTGGATGACCGAGTGAGACAATGGCTGGGACGATACAACATTCCAAGCTTTTGGTGTGTTTTCTTAATACTAGTTGGTATATGAATGTCAAACTTTAAATGTTCATCAATGATAACACCTAGAAGTTTTGTATGGGAGACTATTTTAATGGGAATCTTATTCTGACTGACTATGGAAAAAGACTTATCGATAGAGGTGTTTTAGAAGGGGTAAAGATCATGATTTTGGTTGTGGATGCATTGAGAGCAAGGTGATTATTCAGCATCCAAGACTCGGTACAAGAAAAGGCATCTTGTGTTAGTTGCATGAGTTTGGGGAGGGATTGCGTATAGCAAAGTATAGTGGAACTGCCGCGTATTAGACAAGTTTGGTATTAGGAATGCACTGATGAAAATTATTAATGAAGATGTTAAAAAGTAACAGACCCAGTATAGAGCCTTCTGGAACTCTTGTTGGAGTGTGAAGGAAGGAAGAGGTACTATTGTTCGACTTGACAGCTTGTTGTCTATTAGAAGGGTAACTGGAAAACCAGTTAACAGAGGAGGGGGAGAGATTGAGAAGAGATAGAGTATGGACAACAGAAGGTTGTGGGAAACAGTAGCAAAGCCCTTTGATAAGTCTAGGAGAAGGGTAGATACAATGCTGCCAGAGTCTCAGGTGCGGTTGATGATATCAAGGAAGGAGAGAAGAGAAGTGGTAGTACTATGTCCAGGTCTAAATCCGTGATGAGCTGGAGAAAAAAGTTGATTGTCTAGGAGGAAGAGGATGAGTTGCAAGTGTATGTATTTTTCAAGGACTTTTGAGATAGGGGACAGGGTGGCTATAGGACGGACGTTGGAAATTTCAGTACTGTTGCCTCCTTTGTGGAGGGGAATGAAGAACACTTTCTTCCAGAGGAGGGGTACATAGGATTCGTAGATTGAATGGTTGATAAGTATGGTGATGGAAAAGGATATGCCATCGGCAGCTAGCTTGAGAAAGTTAGATGGAAGGTTGTCTGGGGCATGGAAGCATGGTTTTACTTTTAGTAGAAGTTTTTTTATGGTGTGTAGAGAGATGGGTTGTATGGCAAAGGGGGGAGATAAGTAGTGTTGATGTCAGTGGGACTAGAGTTGGGGCTGTGGGATGAGGGTGGAGTAGACGTGTTATTGGAGAATAATGTGGTCAGCTTGGCTATTGAATAAATAATGAAAGAGTTGAAATGGGCAATATATGATCTGGAAAGTTACTGTCAGGGCAGGGGTTGTCTTTTTTTGCCAGGAGAGAGGAGAACAGATATACTGTTCCAAAATATTTGGGTTTGGAGCTATGACTGCTTTGAAGCTTGGAGAAGTAGGACTTTCGGTCTAAGCAATTTGTTTTCTCACTTTATTACGAAGTTGCTTGTACTCAGTAAGGGTGTTAGGTGTTTTAGATTTATGGTAATACTTCCAAGATTTATCTCGGAGATGCATGAATGTAATATTAGTCAGCCAAGGGGTAGATTTGGTTTTGATTCTTTTAGTTCTGGGGAAGCGAAGCTATCTAGTAGGTTGTAGTACTGAAGAATGTAACAGTGTCATCAAGAGGGAGGGTTTTTACAGGGATCCAGTTCATATGTTTTAGTGAGTCAGAGAAAGCTAGAAGGTTAAAGTTTTTAGGGTAGGAGTTGTGATGTAGTTGTGGTGAAGATGGAGGGAGGATGGTGAGCGACAAGCAAAGGCAGGGGGGGATGATCGCTGAGGGAGTTGGGTAGGGTGCCGTTGTCAGAAATGGAGATGGGGTGAGAAACAAATAAACAGTCCAGAATACTACTGGAGTTATCTTTATTAAATCTGGTAGGAGAGCTAATTATTTGTGTGTAATTGTACAGGTTTGTACTCTGAGGTGATGTAGGTGATTGAATAAAAGTCCAGTTTATATTTACATCACTGGGCGTATAGTTTCCTTGTTTATATTGGATGAGAACCAAGAGAGGATATCTTCAAGAATGGGGATGTTATTTCCTGGTGGAATATAAAGAGCAGCTATACATATGTTTTTATGGTTATTAATTTTAGGAGGCCAAGGTTAGTTCAGATGTTGCAAACTGGGGTATAGGCTTGGTAAAGGGTGTCAGTGTTAGGGAGGAGGAGAAAAGCAGGGCTACTCCACCACTTTTCATTAGAGTTCTGTCATTTCTTATGATCTTGTAGTTGGGAGGGGTAATTTTGGAATCTTTTATGTGGGGTTTTAGCCATGTTTTGGTGATAGAGAGAATGTCAGTGTGGGAATGGGATAGTCAGACATGAAAGGTAGGAAGTTTATTGCATAAACTTTGGGTGTTAATGGTAGCAGAAAGGAGAGATTTATGGTGAGAGAATGAGGGAGACAAGTTAGGGCTAGAAGCATGGTTGTCTGAGGATCTGGGATTAAGATGTATTGTCACTAGAGAGGAGGATAAAGATTAGTTGGGGCAGGAAGGAGGCAGGGTCTTCAGATTCTTTAGAGTTGCACTTGAGAGCAGGGTAGCTGGAGAGGTATGGATTGTGAGGGATTTGGATTGTATTACAGATATCAGGAAGAATCTTTCTAGTAAAGAGGAGAGAGTCATTATAGTAATAGAGGTGAGGAGAGAGACAAGTTGAGAGGTGAGATCCTTTTAAGGCATATACTGAAGTTGTACGATACAGAGGGGAGTAAGAAAAGTCATGTAGCCTGGTAAGATAGAGTAGGCAGTGGAGGACGAAAGGTAGACGTTTTAATTGTAGAGCATGTGTAGGTTTGATTTGCATGGTAGTGTAAGGATATAGTATGCAGTGAGGATGTGCAGAGGGGAGAAGGAATTAGCAGAAGGAAAAGTAGTGTGTGGTCTTTGGTAGTAAGAATGGGGAAGGAGGGAAGGTAAGAACAGGTAGGGTCCTGGGTAGTGGAAACAGGAGGGGTTAGTGGATTAAGAGGTGGGTGGGGATTTTTCAGATAGGCTGAATGCTAGATGGGGTGTGATTTTGGGAACTGGTGGCAGGGTAGGGGAACAGAGTAAAGGAGCAGAAGAGACCAACAAAACAATCAGTGATACAGGCACTCTCGAGCACTCAAAGTTACTGTCAAGCTTGACAGTGCGTTACTTATGAGTTAAGGTTTGGTCTAATTCAAGGAGAATTGAACAGGTGTGACAACTGTGGAAATAAATAATGGGAAAGGAAAACAGGCCTTAGAGCTGCAAGGAGCAGGGCAAAACTATTGAAAGTTGCCTAATACAAGTGGGAATATATCGCCACCTAGTGGCATTCCAGAAAAAAGTAAAATGCAGAATCCATCTGTTTTCAGAGAGTGAAGCAGCCAGAGGGGACAGAGTTGGGAAAAGGGACTGCTGCACAACCGCTAGTGTGCATGCCATGGGTTAGCAATACAAACACCTTAAAAAATAAGCTTTAACAAAAAGTATTGCACATACATGCAGGTGGCACACCTCATCATAAAAGGGTTCTCATCCAGGAAAAAAGAGGTCATTGTTCCCCTCTACTCGACACTCATTAGACCCATTATAGAGTACAACACCCCTTTTGGAATGTACCTCACAAGACATCTGCAGCAGCTGGAAAGGCCACAGAAGTATCTCACAAAGAGGATTACTGGCCTCAAACAAATGCCCTACACTGACCGCCTCAAAAAACTCCAGCTTTACTCCGTAGCATATCGCCTACTCTGAGGTGATCTCTGCCTAACATATAAAGCTATGTCAAACCCAGAGCTGCTGGATATGCTACACCTAAAGAAATCCCAATCCCTCCGAGCTACATACTCTAGGGACCTAAACCTTATCACCACAATAAACAAGACATGCTGGAGGGATAGATTCCTGTCCCAGAGACTTCATATACTCTGGAACAGGCTACCCATCTATGTCAAGCAAAGTTCTTCATTAGCATTCTTCAAGAAAAATCTTGATGAGTGGATGGGAAATAGGAAATACACCCCGGGGATCACTTCTGTGTCTCTGCTCGACAGTGGCACAGGAAAATAACTTTCTTGGGTGGCGTAAGCCAGGGAACCTTGTTGGCTAGGCTTACGTAGGCCCTTGGGCAGATAGCCTAGTACCTACCTATGGAGGGGGGGTTATTTTTCAGAATATCCCTGGATTTCTTCTTTGGGGAGATATATTCCTTAGTCTAAATGGAGCTGTAGAAGGGGGAGACCTGCGAGAAAAATACCCGAGTGAGCTGAAAAAGAGAGAGAAGTACTTTAATACAGAGACATAGGGGAACTGACAGAGGCAGTAATAGGATAGGCTGGAGAGATCCAGTTACCTGTGATAAGTACAGCACAAAAAAAAAAAGGAAAGACAACTCAGACCACAAATATGAGAGCAGTTCCAGGCAGAAATAAAATCACTAGATGGCATTACCACAGTTAAATGCAATTCAACAGGCAATGAGTGCATATTCAAAAATGAGTTGCTCTAGGAGAACTAACAGCAGCAGGAACTTATTCACTATACAGTCAGCATATACAAATACAAGTTCCTCTATAAGAACTGACAACAACAGCTTATTCACTTTGCAGATAACAGACTACAGCAGGAGCTAATGCATTTTACGGCCAGAAGTGACCACAGCAGAAGTATTGCACACATAAGGCATTAGTGTTTTGAGATACAATACTGCAATTAACTTTAATGGCGTTCCATATCTTGTTCATACCCTTTTTATGGCACCTTATCTTGATACCCTTCAGCACACTTCAGCAATACTGCTAAGACCCTTCTCCTAGGGAACAGACTTTTCATATCAAAGTTTATACCCAAAATATACCGTACCCAAACATTAAATATGGCAATAAAACCCATTTGTTTCCTTCTTCCTCTCTCTGTGTTTCTTCATGAAAACATAATAAACACACACACTTACTTCTGAGTGGATATTTACTCATAGAATAACACTTTACAGTAAAAAAAACTTGAAAAGACACAAAATCACTGGAAAACTAAAAGAAATGCTCCAAACAAGACCAAAAGACAAGGACAGGTTTTTTTCTGATGAAGTTCACAGCATATTAAAGTGAATGAAAGCGCTAACCTGTGGTGCCCATGTCTTTTGGTCTTGGTTTGGAGCAGTTTTTTAGTTTTCCAACACTTTATGGTAAACTTCAACTAGAGCAAACAAATCTGACAAAGATGTTTTTTTTGTGGAGGGTAAGCCCTTGCCCCCCCCCCCTTCCCTGCTTAAATACACTAACTCCACAGTACACTGCTGATGCATAAATTCAAACTATACCAGAAGTGTTTGTTTGTCCATAAAGTTTGAACAGTATCCTGTGAATTTTTAATCTATAAAATGACTTTTCAGTGAAATGACTGGTTAGTGAATTTGACGCGGTGGTACGGCGGTAGCATTGTTACCTCACAGCAAGAGGTTCTCCCGTTCGATTCTCGGCTGGGCTTGGGAGTGCCTTCTGTGTGGAGTCTGCATGTCCTCCCCATGGTTGGGTAGCGTTAGAAAGACATGCATGCGTAAATGAGCGTGCCTTCGTTGAAAGTTGAACGTCGAGCTGGCACCTCTGCGTTTCTTAAAAATCTACTGCCAATCATTAGCAGACCGGAGTTCTGCTGTGGCGACCCCTTACCGGGAAAAGTTGAAAGACAAACAACAACAACATTTTCTTATTATCCTTGGAGTTGAGGAATAGAGGTAGCACAGCCTTCAACTTGGAGTATAGTCCCCCAGATTAACTAATACAGTCTCACCACTTTGACGATCTAAATTATGGGCCTCAAAAATTCTAACAAACACCCATATAGATAGTAACTTACATGTTATATAAACATATGATTCTGTGTGCGTGTGCGCATGTGTATGTGTTTTTATACACAGATCAGATTATTTGTAACTCCTGGTTATGTAACCATAGCTATCATTAGGGATTACATTATACATGCACATCAGACTTGTATACTTCTTTTGTGTCATGAGAATTGATGTAGCTGTTGCCCGAGGAACAAAATCTAGTAATGAGCTCGCCTTAGGAATGTGACTGCATTTGAAAGTTGTTTTATTTTTCCCACAATTTAGTTAGACTGCAGAAATTATCTGGATCTCAGAGTATACATCCAGGCAGGACTGTAGCAAGACATTCTGGCATTTCCCAAATCTGGCAATCCCTATTATAAGTTGGACATTAATGCCATACCTCTGTGACATTGAAAAGACATGCAGATAGGTGCATGTGTGAAATGGTGTGTCTTCTTTTGAAAGGTGCGTCAGTCAGGCAACTCTCAGCACTGTAAAAACCCACTGCCAATCATTAGCGGACTGGGAGGTGATCTAACCCCTACAGATTTTCTTTATTGTACAGGAACTTCTTTATCCCCATAGTGCCTTTTTTAGGCAATGCATATTAGCTCCATCTACTAACCTAGTCTAACCTAACTAGAATAGTACAAGGAGTAGCATTGCTTAATGCTACAAACTTATATAAGGAAAGCACAGTTGTGTACACTTCTTCATGTTGTGTTGTTCATCACATTATTTTATATCCAAAGCTGAAGAAAAAAAAAAGGGTGGAGTAAGGGAAACTAGGGCTGGCTAGGATGCCTTTTGGCAAGACCAGGGAGGCAAACCCTGCCTGCCAAGGAGGTGAGGACAAGCAGCTGGCAGCAAGGAGTACCAGTGTTTCGGGGCCAGTCTGGAGTTATAAGAAAGGGGAAGGAGTGAGTCCCTCCCCGTTTGTTAATGTACCACATCACAGTGGTGTTGTCTGTTTTTATCAGGAGAACTCCTGGAGAGAGAGAAGGGGCTTGAAAGCTATCAAGGCATGCTGCACAGCCACCATCTCTTTTTGACTGATGTGTAGAGGGATTTCCTGAGGGCTCCATTGGCCCTGTATGCACCTGCCATCCAGATGTGCATCCCAAGCGTAGTCTGATGCATCTGTGGTGAGGGTCTGGGTGGCAGGGGGTGGGGAGAAGGGCAGCCCCTTGTGGGAGCATGCTGTTGCCCACCAAAGAAATTCCTTTTTGAGGAAAGGAATTAGAGGTAGAAGAGTTTCCAGGTCTTGAGAGTGTTGACACCAAAGGCTCTTTAGGTACCACTGAAGTTTCCTCATATGCAGTCTGGTACATGGAATGAGTAGAATGCAAGATGCCATGAATCCCAGGGCTTGCAGGATCTTCCTTGCAAATAGCTGGGGCCTGGTGGCTAGTTAAGAGAAGTAAGTTGTCAGGAAAATTTGTTTCTCTGGCGTAAGGAATGCCATCTGGGATGCTGTATCCAGACTTGCTCCCAGGAAGATTATCCTTTGGGTGGGCACCTGTTTGGATTTATTTTCATTGACTGTTTACTCTAAGGAGGTTAGTAGGGTCTTTACAAAGGCCAGGTGCTTGAGCAGCTTTTCCTGGCTGTCTGCTTGAATAAGGCAGTTGTCTAAGTATGGGTAAATCTGAATATTTCTTTGTCTGCAAAAGGCAATGGCCAGAACCAGACATTTTGTGAAAACTCTGGGAGCAGTAGATAAGCCAAAAGGCAGTGCAGAGAACTAAAAGTGCTGAGATCCTACCCTGAAGTGGAGATATTTCCTGCATGATTCCCTGATAGGGATGTGAAGGTAGGCCTCTTAGATCTAGGGTGGCTAGCCAAGCGTCCTTGGAGAGCATGGGTAGCAGCTGCTGGAGGGTGAGCATTTTGAATTTTGGGATCACCAGGAAGGTGTTTAGAATGGATAAATCGAGGATGGGGTGCCAGGAACCCTCTTTTCTGGGCACCAGAAAAAGTCTGGAGTAGAAGCCTTGGCCTATCTGTTCTGCAGGAACATGCTCTACTGCTCTCATGGAGAGCAGGGAAAGGATTTGCTTTTGAGCCTCTGCCCACTGATTTGGTGGTATATCTGGGAACCCTTTTGGGGTTAGAAGGATATGGAAGGAAAATTTGTATCCCTGAGACACAATGTTCAGAACCCACTGGTCCTTGGTTATGGTGCCCCATGTGTTTGAGTGAAAGGACAGTTTTCCTCCTAAGGGTAAGTGAGGGTGAGCAGAGGGGGGGGGGTGGAGGAGGTGAGTCATTGTGAGTTCTTACCATAAGGGGGTAGCTTAGAACTCCCTGGTTTTGAAGTGGAGGTAGTCCACTGCTTAGATCTCTGTATTCCCTGGGGCTGCTGTTTGGGGGGTCTGTTTCCACAGGGCCTAGGCTGGGCTGATTTACTGGGAGCAGGAAAGGACCAGTGCTTGGAGGGACAATGCCTGCTGAACCTAGGGGGCTGGACTTGTAAGAAATCCTTAACTGTTTGCATAGATTTTACTTTTTCTTCCATCTTTTTTAAGATCTCTTCTGCCTTGGTGCCAAATAAGTTGCCTTTGTGCAAGGGTGGATCCAATAATTTGATTAGATTTGACATGGTCTAGCAGGGGTTGTTCCTTAAGCCATACATGTCTTCTAATGACAGATCCAGTGACTGCTGCCCAGCAAGAAGCTTCTAGGGCATCAAAATCACAGTGCAAAGTGTGTTTAGTTACTTGGCTTGCAGAATGCATTAAGTCTTGTAAATCATTGGATTCTGCCCAAGCAGGAAAGGAAGACATTTTTTGTTTAAGGTGTTCCAAGTTATGTTGCTGAAATTTCAGTATATGGAACTGACAATTTAGTGCCCTGATAGCAAGAGCAGCTGAGATGTATACTTTTTTACCCCATCTGTCCAAAGCGTGGGAATTCCTGTCTGAGGGGGTGGGATTCTTAGCGGAGGTTGCTTTAATTCCTTTTGGCCCTTGAAAAATGACCTCAGGGTCAGCTGTTGGATTTTTAAAAAGGTATTTGTGTGAGTCAGGGACTCTATAATACCTGTCTGGTTTTCTGGGAGCAGGAGGTAGGGCATCAGGAGTCAATCTGGATTCAAGGAAAACATCATCCACAACATCCAGGACTGGGGGGATGGCCAAGGGTCTGTGCTGCGGAAGATCTAAGAATTCCCTAAGTCTCTTTTTAGACTGGAGGTAGTCCTGATTCTCTTATTGGAAATGCTCCCTTAAAGTTTGCAGGGCTTCCCCAAAGAAAAAATCCTCTGGGGGAGAGGCTGAAGGAATGGAGTCGTCTGCATCAGAATCCTCATAAGTAGAGAGGGGTTGCATGCCTTCATAGTCAGATGCATCAGATTCATCTGACTCTTATTCAGACAAAACTATAGGGGACAGATCTCTTTTCCTTTCTGAGGGTGTATCTTGGCTTCCCCTGATCAGCACGACAAGGTCTTCTGCCATTTTAAGCATTTGTGTCTGAGGCAGGGTGGCAGACGCCTTAGCGTGGGTTGTCAGTTTTTTGGGCGTGGTTCGAACCCTGGGCCTAAGAAACTCAGTCATTTTTGAAAGAACGGTAGTCGCGAAAGAAGACGGTTTGAGTTGAGATTCGGTAGTGTGAAGGACTTTCTTGGATGCCGGTGCTTGCTCAGCAGCTCCAGACCCACCCAAGGTAGAGACGACCGCAGGATCCTTAGTCGAAGAAGACTTTTGTAGCATACCGGACTCCAACAGGGTCTTGGTAGTGGCCTGCGAATCAACCAAAATGGGCATCAGGAGATGCGAAAGTGCCTCATTGAGTACCGGAGGACTTACAACTAGCTTAACAGAAGCGTCATCGGAAGGTTTGGATCTGTGCGGTCTGTCTCTGTCTTTATCTTTACATTTTTTCAGAAGATCTGTTGTCGGATGGCTTACCGAATCCATATTGGTATTTGAAGACTGTAAACGAAAATATCTGGCTACAAAAAGGGCCCAACAATGGATAGTTCTGGCGTTAAAGCATAGAAGTGGCAACAGGAGACATCGTAATCTGGGCCTAAACAAGTGACGCAGTAAGAGTGGAAGTCTCGGTGTGGTATTTGCTTTCCACAGGCGAGACAATTGTTAACTTTTTCTGACATCGGTTAGTGCAAGAAAAAAGGATCTCCAATGGGGTACTTAGCTTTAGAAGACTTCAGCTTCAATTCGGAGATGAAAACTCAGGTAGCGGCCAATCGGCACTTGTGCGAACTGCTTTTGCTTCGGGCTCCATGGCAAGAAATGATGTAATGGCATCGGCTGCCTTACTTTATACTGCTGACGACCTGACGTTAGTCCTCAAGCGACAGCAACCGACACAGAAATACTAAGTCTCTGGTATTTGGGCAGTCCAAAGGCTACCCTGGCAGGGATAACCCAAATGTAATGACTGCAACAGTGAAGCAGGAAGAACATCTCCTCTCCTCAGAAGCCTTTCTATCCCTTGAAAATATAGACATCTGCTTCATTACTGAAACTTGGTTCCAGTGCAGCAATACCACAATTTCCTCAAACTTCAATGCCCATTATGCATTTACATCTTCTACTGAAGGTAACCCCGTAACCAGTGACGGTGTGTCACTATATATCTGCAACAACTTAACCTCTAGACATGAACAGCTAGATAATGACCACAAATTCATTGATATCCTGGTAATTATTAATAAGATTCCTTATCACTACTTGGCCAGCTACAGACCCCCCATGTCACCCACAACCCATAAGATATGCCTACATAAGCTAGAATCCTTTACTATCAAACCAAACACTATTATACTTGAGGATTTAAAACATCCATTTATTAACTGGGATATTTATACTACTATGCTCAACTCTTCCTAAACTTCATTAGTACAAAACTCACTACACCATATCATATGCTCTCCTATGACAGGATCAAATATACTCAACATGATCACTGGAAATACAGCACAGTTATGCCCTGTACCTATTATTGCACCCTTCTTGGTTAAGTCTGACTGTCAAGCAGTGGTCTTCACTATTAGAACCCAGCCATAGTCCAAAACAATCTTTCTACAGACATACATATGATGGGTCCCCATCAGTTCATCGTGTTTTCTGAAACTTGAACTCCATATGGTCGAGACCATATGATCGAGTTTTTGAAAACTTGAAGCTTTTGAATGGAGATCGCTGTACAGCGAATAGAGAAATTTATCCTGTTCTTCACTGTAGTGCGATCTTGGAGTTGGTATATATAATTTGCAGGGGTGTATGGGGTGTGGCCCCTCACACTGGGGCTACAGATGGCTTGCCCCCCTGCAAAAATGTAAAAAAAGTACAGTTGTATACACTTACCATAAATGTAGATGTTCAAGTGTATTCACTGTTTCAGTCATCGCATTTGGGTTATCTGCTTGCAGCAGCACTCAGTCGGCCTGATTAACAAAGTCTGATGTCCTGCGTCAGTTGCTGTCTCTTCTTCCATGACGTCAGGTAGTCAGGGGTATAAAACATGCAGCTGACACCATTACATCAGTTTTTCTTGCCCCAGATGTGTCAGGTGCCCCCTTAATGGGAAGCAATAAATATATATATATATATATATATATATATATAGATATATATATAGATATACATATACACACACACACACATATATATATATATATATATATATATATATATTATACACACACATATATATATATATATATATATATATATATATATATATATATATATATATATATACACACACATATATACACACACACACATATATATATATATATATATATATATATATATATATATACATACATACACACACACACACACACACACACACACATATATATACTAGGTTATACCTCCAACAAAAAAGCAAATACACCAAAAAGCTTTTAAGCATAATAAAGGAGAGTAGAGGTATAGACAAAAGTCAGGGGGCTGGAGGGAGGATAATCAGGACTGCAACAGTGAATACACTCGAACATCTACATTTATGTTAAGTGTATACAACTGTACTATGTTCTTCGTGTTTCACTGTTGCAGTCATCACATTTTGGTAGATTCCCAAAGCTAAGGATGGGAGGAGGAATTTAGATAGCATTAGGACCAGCTATAAAGCCTTGCAAGACTGCAGTGGCAAAGTCAGCTCTGGATTTAGAGAAAAATGGCAAATGATAATGCTTGGTGAAAGTATGTACAGAACTCCAGGCAGCAGCTTCTAGGATGTCCCTGGTAGGGACACCTCTGAGAAAGGCTGTAAAGGTAGATGCAGCCCTGGTTGAATGGGGTCTGATCCCCTGTGGGATAGGTTTTCCATGGTGCTTATAGCAGAAATTAATGCAATGGCCTATCCATTTAGAAATGGTTTGCTTTGAAATACCTTCCCCTCTGCCCCTGCAGCAAATGCCACCAGCAGTTGTTCAGATTTCCTTTGAGGTTTAGTCCTGTCCAAGTAAAATCTAAGTTGATTATGCACATCTAAGGAGTGCAATATCTGTTCCCCTTTGTTCTGTGAATTAGGAAAGAAGGTTGGCAAATGAATGGACTGATTAAGAGCCACACTGGATACCACCTTGGGCATGAAGGAGGAATTGGTTCTGAGGGATACCCTGTCCGCATGAAAGATGATGAAAGGCTCCACTGCCATAATGGCCTGTAATTCAGATACCCTTCTTGCTGAAGTGATTGATAAAAGGAAGGCTGTTTTCCAAGAAAGGAATTTTAAATCTGCACTAGCAGCTGGCTCGAAAGGAGGAAGAGTGAGTTTCTCCAAGACAAAGTTAAGGTCCCAGGCTAGAGTTGGGGCTCTCCTGGGTGGTCTTAAATTTTTGGCCCCTCTGAGGAACTGCTTGAGCAGTGGATGAGAGAACAGGGGAGGTTCTGTGTTATAATGAGCTGAAATGGCTGAGGCATGAATTTTGATGGAGGAAAAAGAAAGGCCCTTGTGAAGCACCTCAGTTAAGTATTGAAGAAACTGAGGTAAGTTGGGTGCTGCTGTGCTCATCCATTGAGAAAGGTTCCAGGCACAGAATCTTTTCCATTTTTCAGCATAAGATTTTGTAGTACTAGGCATCCTTGCATCTAAAATGTATCCATCACTTGTTTACTGAGGGATGGTAAAGGAGAGGTTAGGTAATTAGCCAGGCTGCTAGGTTCAGGGTTTGAAGCTGAGGGTGCAGAATCTGGTTCTCCTGCTGAGACAACAGGGTAGGAGTCTGAGGCAGGTGCCATGGAGCCAACAGTGACACAGTGCGCAAGAGGGGGTACCAGTGTTGGCATTGCCAGTCTGGTGCAATCAGTATTGTCCTTGGTTTGTCCTCCTTGATCTTTAGTAGTACTTTGGAGAGGACAGGCAGAGGAGGAAAGGCATAAACTGATAGGTTTTGCCAGCTGAAGGACAGAGCATCCACTTTTCAAGCTTGTTTGTGGAGAGTCCTTGTGCAAAATTTGTCCAATTGGTAGTTCTGGGGGAAGGCAAACAGGTCTATATCTGAGCTCCCCCATTTGTTTGTCAACATGTTGAAAGTCTCACTGAAAGTTTCCACTCGTGTGGGTCCATGAGGTTTCTGCTTAGTCCATCTGCCAGTGTATTTACTTTTCCTGGCAGGAATTGAGCCTGTAGATGCAACTGGTAGCTCAAGGCCGTGTTCCACAGTGCCATGGCTAGTCTGCAGAGGGGCTAAGAATGGGTACCCCCCTGCTTGTTTATGTACCACATAACAGTGGTGTTGTCCGTCTTTACCATTAATTGTCCTGGAAGAATGTGGTCCTTGAAGGCTGTCAGAGCATTCTGTACAGCTAACATTTCTTTTTGATTGATATGCAGGTGCATTTGACTTGGGCTCCATTTGCTCTAAATGCACTTCCCTGCCAGGTGAGCCCCCCATGCATAGTCTGATGCGTCTGTTGTTAGGGTTTGGGTGACAGGGGGTAGAGTGAATGGTAGTCCCTTCTTTTGGTGGCAGGCCTCTGCCCATCAAAAGAACTCTAGGCGTAGGCAAGGTATGATAGGAATCATTGCTTCTAGATCCTGAGAATGTTGACACCATAGGCTTTTTAGATACCTTTGTAGTTTCCTCATATGCAGTCTTGCATACGGAATTAGAATAATGCAGGAGGCCATGAACCCCAAGGCTTGCAGTATTTGCCTTGCAGACAGCAGGGTTTTTGTGGCCACTAGTTTGAAGTAGGTTGTCAAATGAATTTGTTTCTCTGGCGTGAGGAAAGCCATCTAGGAAGTTGTACTCAAGCTTGCTCCCAGGAATTTGTTGACAGGGTACCAGGTGTG
Source organism: Protopterus annectens (assembly GCF_019279795.1). NCBI lineage: Eukaryota > Metazoa > Chordata > Ceratodontiformes > Protopteridae > Protopterus > Protopterus annectens. The sequence continues at coordinate 166,524,840 of NC_056731.1, read as the reverse complement.
ATTTCTTTTCATTTATGGTGTACCCCAGACAAGTTAGCACCCTTTGTACAAAAGCCAGATGATTCAAAAGTATGTCCTGGCTTTCTGCCTGAATTAGACAATCGTCCAGATATGGGTATATTTGAATATTTCTTTGCCTGCAAAATGCAATGACTGGAGCTAGGCACTTTGCGAATACCCTGGGCACAGTAAATAAGCCAAAGGGCAGTGCAGAGAAATGATAGTGCATGTAGCCTGCTTTGAAGCATAGGTATCTTCTGCAAAAATTCCCTGATTGGGATGTGCAGGTATGCTTCCTTTCAATCTAGTGTTGCCAACAGGCATCTTTGCCTAGCATAGGAAGCAACTGGTGAAGAGTTAGCATCTTGAATTTTGGAATAACCAAAAAAAGTGTTTAAAGTAGACAGGTCCAGGATAGGATGCCATGAGTTGTCTTTTCTGGGTAACAGGAAAAGTCCAGAGTAGAAACCTTGTCTTTTTTCCTCTTCTGGTACAGTTTGAATAGCCTTTATGCTTGAGAGAATACCTGCTTTTAAGCCTCTGCCCACTGATTTGGGGGTAGATCTGGCCAACCGTTTGGGGTTGGTAACGTGTGGAAGTGAAATCTGTATCCTTGGGAAACTATATTTAAAACCCATTTGTCCTGAGTAATGAGTTTCCAGTTTTTTGAATGTAGAGCAATCTTTCCCCCCAAAGGAGCAGTCAGCTGAGAAGTGCTTGGAAGTTTTAAAGTTAAGTCATTGAGACAGTTTACCATAGGGAGAGTTTTACTACTACCAGATTTGGAAGTGGGGGCCCCCCACTGCTTAGTCCTGTGCATACCCTGGAACTGAAGCCTGGGTGTTCTGCTGGATCTGGGTTTGGACTGAGAAGGCCTGGAAGAGGCAGGAAAGGACCAATTCTTAGAGGGCCAATGCCTACTAAATCTTGGAGGTTGTACTTGTAAGAAATCATTAACAGTTTGCATAGATTTAGCTTTTTCCTCCATCTTTTTAAGAACTTCTTCTGCCTTGTTGCCAAACAGGCGGTCCTGATTTAAGGGAGCATCCAGTAGTTTAGCTTTAACATGATCTGGCAAGGATTGCTCCTTAAGCCAAGCATGCCTTCTAAGTACAGACCCAGTGATAGCAGCCCTGCAAGATGCCTCTAGTGAATCAAAACCACATTGCAAAGTATGTTTTCCAACTTGTTCAGCAGAGTGCATTAAATCCTGTAAATCCTTATTTTCAGCACAATCAGGAATCAACATTATTTTCTGTTAAAACAATCCAATAATATGCGCTGATACTTTAACATATGAAACTGGCAGTTTAAGGCCCTAATGGCCAAGGTTGCAGAAGTGTATACCTTCTTACCCCATCTATCCAGCGCCCTAGAGTCTCTAGTAGAGGGGGTAGGATTTTTGGCAGTAGTAGCTTTAATGCCCTTGGGTCCCTGTGAAATGGTCTCAGGATCCGCAGTAGGATTTTTGAAAAGGAACTTGAGAGTCAGGAACCCTGTAATATCTATCAGGTATTCTGGGAGGAGGAGGTAAAGAGTCAGGGGCCAGGCCAGATACCGAAAAGGCATTATCAACAATGTCTAGTACAGGAGGGATAGCTAAAGCACAGGGCAGGAGTAAGAAATCCCTAAGCCTCTTTTTAGAATCAGAGAAATCCTGACTTTCCCAACGAAAATGCTCCCTGAGTATGCAAGGTTTCACCAAAAGACAAATCCTCTGGGGGGTGGGGGTGGGGGGTGGGCAGAGGTAATAGAGTCCTGCGCATCAGAAACCTCATAGGTAGATAAGGGTAAATCCTGGTCATCAGAGGAAACAGCAATTTCAGAATCCTGGTCAGAAGTATCATAAGCAAACTCAGTCCTAGGTCTCTTAGAGGGGGAAAGTTGGCTTCCCCTGATTAAAGTAATAAGGTCTTCAGCCATTCTTATCATTTGTTTTTTAGGCATAGAGGCCTGACCATGCGGTCTGGGCGTCGGTTTTCTAGGAATGGTTTGAGTTTTAAGCCTTGAAGAAGAAGATGTCGTCGGTTTGATATGCAAGTCAGTAGGCCTGAATACACCCTCAGAAGCCGGTGCCTGTGCAGCAGCCCTGGACCCATCCAAGGTAGAGACATCCACAGGTTCCACAGTTGAAGCATCTCACGGCAAACCGGACTCCAAATGGGTCTCAGTAGAGGCCTGCGAATCTGAAGTAGTGGATATCAGGGGCTGTAAAAGTGCCTCAATGAGTACCGGGCGAACTGGCGACTGGCTTAGGAGAAGCATCGTTGACAGCTTTGGACCTAGGCGGCCTGTCTCTGTCTTTATCTTTGCGTTTTTTCGGAATGTCGGTAGTCGGATGGCTTACCGAAGATATATCTGGATAATTGAACCGAGCACCAAAATATTTAGAAGCGAAAATAAACCGACAACAGATAGTTGTTTAAATAAGGCACAAAACCGACAGCGAGGTACGTCATGGTCAGGGCCTAGGCAAGGAATGCAGTACAAATGAAAATCTTTATGAGATATTTTCTTTCCACAAGAAATGCAATTATTTACTTTTACTGACATCAGTTTAGAGCAAGAAAAAGTTTCCCCAATGGGGTACTTAGCTTTAGTTGAAGACTTTGGTTCTGAAACTCGAAAACAAAAATTTCAGGAGTCGGCTGACCGGCACTAGCGAACTGCATCTGCTACGGGCACCGCACTGGCAAGAAAGACTGATGTAATGGCGTCAGCTGCATGTTTTATACCCCTGACTACCTTACGTCATGGAAGAAGGGACAGCAACCGATGCAGGAACCATGACTTTGTTAATCAGGCCGACTGTGGGCTACTGCAAGCAGATAACCCAAATATGATGACTGCAACAGTGAAAGATGAAGGACATCATGGAATCTTGTGGGTTTTTTTTTTTTTGATGTTTGAGTTTTTGGAAACTTGATTAAATGGTCTTAGATATTTTTTTTTGAGTTTCTGAAAAGTCGATCATCTGACATAACTCCAAATATATATATATATATATATATATATATATACATACACACATATACCTATCTATGGATATATATATATATATATATATATATATATATATATATATATATATATATATATATATATACACACATATACATACACACAAACACACACACATACACGTATATATACATATATATATAGATATATAGATATATAGATGTAGATATATATATATATATATATATATATATGTGAGTGTGTGTGTGTGTATGTATACATACATACATACATACAGACACACACACGTGTGTGTGTAGTTTCACTTCAGGATGTCGAATGGCTGCTGTTTGGTTAACACAGGATGGGTGAAAAATTACACACAGTTAACAATCTCACACAAACAGCCAGAAACACACCAGTATGCTCCTTTTCATGGAACTATATATATTCACCCACACATACATACAGTCAAACGTGCAAATGTATTCACACACACACATATGCAAACAACACACACACACGTAACTATTCAAATACAAACATACATGTACATGGTCAAATTTAACTTTAATCTATACATATTGATAAAACAAGTTCCATGTAATGCAGAACAAAGTTAAATTTGACCATTTGCATTCTGACTAAATTCAATGCTCCCTATAAACAAAAAAAGGGGAAAACTAGTTGACCAGGAACAATTACTCTTGATATTAGGATACAAAGTATTAAAATAGACCATTGTCAAAACTTCTCATATAAGATCCATACAAAGATCACTTTGAGTACCCGCAGTAGTGGTGCTGCCGTAGCGTTGTCGCCTCACAGCAAGACGTTGTCGCGTTCGATTCTCAGCTAGAACATCTCCTGTGTGGAGGCATGTGTGGATGGGTGTGCCTTAGTTGAAGTTTGTGCATCAGGGCTGGTAACTCGGCACGTAAAAATCCACTACCAATCATTAGCAGACCGGAGTTCCGCTGTGGCGACCCCTAACCGGGATAAGCCGAAAGACACAACAACAACCAAAAATCACTTTGAATTCTTGCTAAAAATAAGAAAACTGGGTTCAAGCTGGTACTGCTTGTTTAAACCATGGTTTATTAAACTGAAACAAGATATGAGCACTTTTTCCATTCTATTTTCCATATAAACCTTGTAAATTACATCAATGGCTTTAATCCAAGAGCACTTAAAAAGATCACATTCAGTGACAGAGACTGAACAGTAGTGCATACATTGTTTGCATTCTTGGTCAATCCAGACCAACATAACAGAAACTCAACATATTTGTGAGCAGATTAAGGCATATGAGGGCCAGACATACTATCAGGAATGTCTTCACAAATTCTCTAAAGATTTGTTAGAGATTGAAAAAAACCTAAGGAATAGGAAACTGCATAAATTTCAAAGGGATTTGAGGGATTATGAGCAAGGTAAACCCTTTGGGTTTAGAAAGAATGTTGCTTTTTCAGATGAGGAACATAGAATGGCTAGGTCTAGGAGAAAGAGACCCAGACCGATTTAAAAAAAAAAAAAATCGATAACAGACTATAGTAGTACCTCAGAAGAAGAATCATGTGTTACTGAAACAGAGCAAGGCCTTGCTCAGGGGTCCCCAGCTCACACAAAAACAGAAAAAATGTTGCCACCCCTTTAGATCTAGGACACACAGGGGTGGGAGAAAACATGAAAAATGTCGAAAAGTTGGAAACATTGTTACAAATGATAATTCCCAAATAGTGGAATATTCCAATGTACTTAACATCTCATCTGTAACCCCTTCCGAAACTGCTATCAAATTACTAAATAAAGGATTAACATATGTTCCTGGTTTTTATGTTCATGAAGATACTGTGGTTAAGGATGTCCTCTCATTTTGTTGACTGCTAAATTTGAAACTATTTTTGGCCAACAGGAGAACTCTCAAAAAACTTCTGATTTCAAGTTTAAGAAATCTGTTTTTCAACCTCCCATGGATAAATATGTTGCAGTATTTCAAAAATCTGTTCTCAAAGATCTATATTTCCATGGTTATGAATCCTGTATGTTAGGGCACAATTTATCAGGGGCTGAACAACAAGCCCTTAGGGAACTTAGAAATAATCATAACATAGTAATTATTCCTGTTGACAAAGGAGGAGCAGTCGTTGTTATGGACATGGTTTACTACTTATCAGAGGCCCACAGACATCTTAAAAATGCCATTCATTATATGCCAATGCCTCTAGACCCGACAAGCCGCTTCAAGAAGGAAATTGACTCCTCCTTAGAGCTAGCTGCTGAGGAAGGTGTTATTAGTACATCAGATTTACAACATCTAAGGACAGATGATCCTCAGAAACAAATATTGTATTTGCTGCCTAAAATTCACAAAAATTTGCAAAAACCACCTGGCAGACCAATAGTATCTGGCATGGGCTCGCTCACGGAACCCTTAGCAGAATTCCTCACTAAATATCTACAGGCACTTCTGACTATGGTCAGATCAAGGATCAAGGACACCACGGAGTTCCTCAGAATTGTTAGTGACACACAACAAGAACCAGAATGGATAATGTGTACTCTGGATGTTACGGCTTTATATACAAACATCCCACACTGAGCTGGGCTTGAGGCTCTTGAATATTGGCTAAACAGGGCAAATCTTTATCGTCCAGGCTTCAATACATTGTTAGTCTGTATGGAAAAACATGTCCTAACAAAAAACATCTTTTATTTTCAGAAGGAATGTTATTGGCAGGTGTGAGATACAGCTATGGGGGCATCCTTTGCTCCCATTTATGCAGACCTCTTTATGGCGTACTTGGAGGAATTCCTTATATATAATGACAATCATAACATATTTTTGGGTGATATGGACATTTGGCGGCGATACCTTGACGACTGTTGGCGTGCAGACACTGCATATCTTTTAGAGTTGTCCAATACCTCAACGATAACAAGTGGGGTACTGAATTTACTCTCAATATGGACCAACAAGAAATTCACTTCTTAGATGTCAAGATATGTAGAAATGTAGACAATACATTATCAACACAGGTGTTCCGCAAATATCCACAATGCAACAGCCTTTTGGAAGCCACCAGTTTACATCCAGCCCATATTATAAGGAACATTCCCAAGTCCCAATTCCTTCGTACTGAAAGGATTTGCTCTTCCAATGATGATTATAAACATAAGAATGATCTGATACATAGATTCAAAGCCAGGGGTTAGAAATCAGGACATATCCTTTCAGCTACCAATTTGGCCACTGGGCAGGATAGACTGGATTTATTGAAATATCATGAGAAAAAGCCCACAGTAGATAACACTATCAGATTTGTAACTACATATGGTAGAAATATTCATGCCATTAGAAATGCAGTGAATAAGAATTGGAACATTCTTATGGCCAATCAGGAATTATCTAACTTTCTGACAGATGAGTGCAAATTTTCATATTGCAGAGTTAGGACATTATGATCTTACCTCAATCATTACAAATCTAGGGCTGAATGACAAATCCTGGGAGACCAAGCAACGATCACAGGAGATAAATTGGTGTGATCATTTTCCTGTGGACACTGCTCCTTTTGTAAATATATGCCAAAAACCAAGGAGTTTTCCAATATGAGCACCAAATTGGTGTACAATACAAGACATTTTGCTAATTGTGGAATGGACTGGGTGGTCTATTTGGCCTCCTGCTCCTAATTTTATGTTGGGCAGACTTCTAGGCCATTTAGAATAAGGATGTCTGAGCACCTAGGTGACATTAGGAATAGACATATGACCAATGCACTATACAGACATGTATGTGTTCATAACTTTTCATTTTTGCATTTTTGTCAAAATATGGGGAGAGAGAACACACAAACTAGGGTGGCACAGTATATTAAATGACAAAGAAAAAAAGTTGGATAGTCAAGTTAGGGGCATTATTTTCCCCAGGTCTTAATGACCATTTGTAATAATTGTTTTGATTAAAGTATATGTATATATATATATATATATATATATATATATATATATATATATTCTGGAATATATTTTTGTCATATTCTTGATATTCTCCTTTTGAAGTGTATTCAGTTATTTAATTACTATCACTTTAAATGCTTGATTGTTAATGAAGCTGGTTGTATAAAAATAAACAATTACTGAGATGGATTAATCACTGATGAAGGCAGTGACTGCCGATACCGGTCTGATTTTTTACCAGTTGAATTAAACCAGTTATCACTCTTTAGGTGCTGGCCTCTACTTTTTGATTTTAAATAATTTATGCTAGTGTCATTTGGTATTACTGTAAAAAGTGTAGAGATATTTAGTGTAATAAAAGTATAATCAAACTGTTCGCCAACATCAATAAACACTGTATACAAATCGATAAGAAATTGTTTGGTATCCCTCAGTACATACTGATATTCCCTCAGTACATGTTTTAAATGTTTATCTACATACATAGATATATTTTCAGTTGCCCACCCCCGTCCCGAAGCAATAGGTCTCATTGGGGAGCGTATTGGATCCTTCCGGATCTTAGGTAGGGCCTGAAAAATGGGTATGACTGGATATTCAACAAAAAATGTATATTCTTCTTCATTAATGCATCCAGTTGATTTTATTGGTGAATAAATAACATGCTCTCTTCTAGTTTTACTTGTTTTTATTTTATTTATATAAATCTAACATATCCTCATACAGAAAGCTCTCAGTTAACCAGAACTCAAGCAACCGGGCACTCACAAGCAACCAGTAAAAAATATCAAATAAATACAGTACAATTTTCATGTGTTGCACTTTCTGTTTCCCCCTCGCAGAAACATACCTTACATTTTTAGAGTTTTACAGTTTTAAAAAGGAAGATAGGAATAAATTCCCTCCCTCTCTCCCCAACCTGAGAACAAGTCAAACCAAACAAATAGTACATGGTACAGTATTAGGCCTGTTTTTATTAGTAACTCTCAAGGAACCAGAAACTACAGTTATCCGGAATCTACCAATCCCCATGGGTGCCAGTTAGCTGAGTGAGAGTTTACTATATAATCATCACCGCACTGGTAAAATAATACCACAAACTCACCTGACATCATAAGAATGCTAAAAAGCACAACAGACCTAGAGCAGAAAACTACCCCTTGAGACAACCCATTCATAAAAACCTTCTGAAGCTGCATAAAATATTGCACAGCTTACACAAATAATTATTGCACCTTACTGAAATCAGCTGGAAGCAGTAAATTAAACTAGGAAATGGTAAGACAAACAGATACATGGAATTAGCTGGATTCTAGTTCATAAGGTGCTTGAAATATCTGCTATTTTAATATTAGGGAACTTGATTTCATGACTTGTGGTTTTACAGCACATCACAAAACCCAATCTATAATTTTAAAGTTTTCCATTTACAGTCTGGGGACCTGTAACTGGAATTCTTGAAACAGTTAAGACTTTTTTAAGTGCAAACAGAAGGAATCTGTGCTTATTCCTACGTTATAGTGCCCCAGCATATTACCCTTACCTAAGAGTACAAAGCTCTTGGAATTAATGTATGTAAGTAGAAACGGCTTGGGGACCAGCCTTCCATACATGTTGATAAGTTCAGGGGAGAAGCTTCACTACAAAAACACTTTAAAAAGTATAAAAAAGAGAAATTCAGAGTTTGTTGTCTTTTTATCAGAATTTCCATTTAAGTTTTAAATGATAGGACTAGGCCCATGGTCCATGTCCAGTTCTCATATTTCTAACAGGTCACGTGTGTGTGTGTGTGTGTGTGTATATATATATATATATATATATATATATATATATATATATATATATACACATATATACATATATACACACACACACACACGCGTACATGGTGATAAAGTTGTGTATCATTATACCTGTAATTACCAGCCAAGTGCTTCACGTAGCTAAGGTTCATGACATTATTCTGAGATGTTTTCTAGAATATTTCAAACATTTTCAGAGACATGGTCCTATATTACTAGAAGCCACTGAAGATCTCAAATACGCAGTTTAATGCTCTTTTTTTTTTTTTTTTTCGCATTAAACTTACAACAAATATTTACTTTTAATATTTTTCCAGGCTGTGAAACTTTGGTACATTAGCATTTTTTTTATTTATATATATATATATATATATATATATATATATATATATATATATACACACACACACACACATATATTATTATTGCATTATTTTCAAATGGTACAGTCTGCCATTTTAAATGTTATAGCAAAATGCGCACATTTTGCATGTTCTGAGAGAATTACACATAATTACAATTCTACTCTGTTGCTTGCTATCCCTAAGTGCTATTAGGTCATGAAGTGCACAGTATAAAGTTTCCATTTGATTGCCTTGCCCAGTAAAACAAAAATAATAGAGTATTTTAAAGCATTAAAAATGTACTTACATTTGAAACTGGGATCAAATCTGGCCAGGATGGCCTTCTAAAATTATAAACTGCAGCATTTTCAAAACAGTCATTTGAAAACAAATTACAGTTTTCAGTTTATTTCAGAGTAGCAAATCAAAACACAACTACGTAGGGTTATCGAGACTTCAAGCCTCAAAACAATATGTATTTATGTAAAAAAGTGATATTTTTATTTTTATGTCTTGTTGCATAAAAAAATGCATCATAAATGTTCCTTGTATAGAAAACCAAAATATAGCAACTGCCCCTTTCATGTTGTGGGTAAGTACCCATTCAAAAATATTTTACAGATAATTATGCTAATAACATTTCCTGAAAAATACATGTAAACTTTTCAAACTATATTGCAGACACAGACATTTATACACAATAAGCAAAAATAGCTTAAAGTCAGTAGTTTGGGGACAGTTTTCCAGAAAACAAATAGTAGTGAAATGGTCAATGGCATTATTTTGATCAGTGCTCATCTAAGAGGGTAAACCAAACCAAAAAAATAGATAAATGTTATTATAAAAGTTGCCAAAAATAATAGATCACCCACACTAATAATGTTTCTCACAATGTATACATGAAATCTATCATCACACTTGTAAGAAGCAAGAGTTAATTCATGTTAATATGTTCCTCTCTGTGCACACAAAGGTAAGGCTTTTGTGATTAATAAACCTAGGCACAAACTATATATTTTTAAAGAAAGCATACTGATTACTTCCCTGGCAACAAACTGTATAACCATCACACAAGACAGGTGTTACATTCTCATAGAAAAACATTATCATTGAACCTGAGGACCTGCTGACACGCAGAAGCACTTTCAGGAAGTTTCAGATTACTGCCAGCTAATGTTAATAAAGGTATTTATGTGAAAATGAAAATGTTGCCAGATCACATACAGAGCAAGTAAAATAATTAATGTAATTAATTGCTGATAACAAGTCTACAAAAAGTGTTTACATTACAGATGATTTACTTAAAACAATGCTGCTTGGAATTTGCAACAAAATTGGACTAACATGCAGTGTAGTTGATGTACTTGAACTCACAAATGAGAAGTATTTCAAAATTCTTTTCCCTCAGATATGACAGTTACATATGATTAGGGTGGCCATGGTGGTGCAGTGGTTAACATTGCCGCCTCACAGCAAGAGGTTCTCCGGTTCGATCCTCGGCTGGGGTGCCTTCTGTGCGGAGTCTGCATGTCCTCCCTGTGGTTGCGTGGGTTTCCTCCGGGTGCTCCGGTTTCCTCCCACATCCCAAAGACATGCTGCAGGTGGATTGGACACTCTAAATTGGCCCTAGGTGTGCGTGTGAGTGTGCCTTCTGTGGAAGGTTGGGCGCCGGGCTGGCAACTCGACACCGTAAAACTCCACTGCCATTCAATGTGCGGACAAGGTGATCCGCTGTGGCGACCCCTAACCGGGAAAAGCCGAAAGAAGAAGAAGAAGAATGACAGTTACATATGATTAAAGAAATGTATTCCATCTGTTTAATCACGCTGCTCATAGAACTTTAAAAGTCAAATGTCTGTCTGCCACGCTTTCATTTTTTTAATGTAAATTCATGTACGTATATATGTATGTGTGTGTGTGTGTGTGTGTGTGTGTGTGTGTGTGTGTGTGTGTGTGTGTGTGTGTGTGTGTGTGCATGTATGTGTGAAGGTGTGTCTATGCACATATATAATAGGTGGTGCTACCTCCTTAACTAATGTGACATCTATAGGTGCCACCTTGGCTACAGCCACGCTGGTGTCTGCCATGTGCTCTCAGGTGCCCACAGTCTGGATTATTGTTTTGTCTACAGTTTTACCATGGATCACTGTGGTAACTTCATAGTGGCCATAATTATAGTTGTTTTAAAGAAACTCCTTTTCTGAAGCCTGTAATTTCATAATGGCAACCTTCTCCATATTAGGAGCCATTACTAAACATAGTACTTTCCTTTGTACTGTTTTGATCTGTAACAGCATTCTCAGTTACATTAACTTGTACATCACACAACCCTGCTTTACTGATGGGCTCTTTTAGTTCCCCTGGATTATCAATTACATTCAACTTACATGTTAGAGTTTTTTGTTATTGCAGTGAACAAAATATTTGCTTTCTGCAAGTTCAGCTTTTGTTTTATGTTGCTCATTTGTTTGATTACAAGGTGTTCTTGGGATACTGCTTTTTCTCTTTTGGCCCTGGTTTAGTTCCTGGTGTTGAGCTTTCAGATGTTGGTTTTCTTGCTCTAAACAGTACTATTAACACAATGCTTGAAAATGTCTATATTTCCATTTCTGTTCAACAATTTAATTCTTTTTTTTTTGTTAACCACAAGCCTTTTCTTTCTGCTAAAATGGTAACTGATCAAAGTCTTTCAATCTACTTTCAGACTTTGAGTTTCACTTCCAACTGTCATCATCAACTGCCTTTTCCCATTTTTACATGGGATGGTGGTGTCACATCAACTTGTTACCATCTTTCTCAATTCAGTATCACTCTCCTACCTTCTTGGATAGTCATGCCTAACCATTGCATGTCTTCTCTCATGCAGCATTCCATCTTTCTGCCAGGCACCCCCATTTCCTCTTGCCTTCTTCCTGTATCTCCCAAATATTCTTCACCAGATTGTGTTCTGCCTTCCTGCACATGTCCCTGAACCACCATAATCTGTTCTCTTTGACTTTCTCTTCTGCTCTGATGTTCTCATTTCTTCAGTTGTCCCACAGTATGCACCCTACCACCATCTCAGACACCTCATCTCCATCACCTCAAGCTTCTTCAACGACTCCGTCTTTACTGTCTAAGTTTTTCTACCATATAGTAGTACTATACACACCACTGTTTTGTACACCTTACTTTTCAACTTCTTTGGCAATTTTTTTCTGTCATGTACTACACCTGACATGCTCCCCCTGATTTGAGTTATGACTTCCTCATTCAGACTGCCTGTCTCCTCTACCACAGCTCTCAGATACTTCAAGCTGTTAACCTGTTCCACTACTTTATCTTCTATCTCAGTTTTCAGCTTCTTCTAATTTCCCCCATTTGCTGCCATGACAACAGTGTTGTCTGTATTCAGTTTTACCCCATCTGCGCCTTCAGTTTTGCATTTCATTCCCCTATCATTTGCAAATGTTCTTGCTCAGTCTGCTTGTAATGCCACACTATCTGCATACAGCAGATTTGTTGATCTGTCGCCTCAGACTTGTTTACTAATGTCATCCATCACTAGTATGAACATTAGTGGGCTCAGAGATGTAGAATGATGCACACCCACTACCACTGGGAATCCCTCTAAGTACATTGCTTGTACCTGTACCACTATGTCATTATATGCAGGCTGCACAAATTCCACCAATGTTTCCTGGACTATGAACCATCACAGGACTTCCCAAATCAGCTTTCTTGGGACCTTGCCATATGCTTTCTCCAACTCCAGGAATGCCCAGTTGGACTCTTTTTCTCATCTCTAGGTTCTTCTCAACTATCTGTTTCACTGCAGTCATTGAGTCAGATATGCTACAGCCTGATCTGAATTTAAACTGCTCATCTCCCATCTTACTTTCTACTGTGGTGCAGAATATTCATTTACCAATCACCATCTCCAGCACTCTCATGCAGAGTGACAGGAGTATGACACCTCTATACTGCCTACAGTTGTAAATATTCCCTTTGTTCTTGTATACTGGTACTAGAATGCTTAGTTTGCAGTCATCTGGGATATGCTTTTCTCTTAATACTGCTCTTAGTATCCTTTGCAGCCATTTCTCCCCTAACTCACAACATCTTGATCATATCTGCTGTGATCTGAGCCTGCTGCTTTCCATGACTTCATCTTCCTTAGTGCTGTTCTTATTTCTTATAAGGTGAGCTCTTCATTATCTGTAAATATGCACTGTATCTAGACCAATATAGCTAATGTGGGCTTTTGATCATTCAGAAGCTGTTGGAAGTACTCCTGCCTTTGATGTCCTGTGGACTGGTGAACAGGTAGATCCTGGCATACCTTATAAAGGCTGCCTGATGACTATTTTCTTAATCTTTTTGTTTTTGCTTTGCAACCTGATATAGTCTGTTTCTACCACCTGTTGAGTAACTTCCCAGCAGCTGATAAAGTGTCCCTGATGCCTTGTTCTTTGCTATTGTGACTGTTCTCTTAGCCACTTTGTTTGCCACCAGAATTCCTTTTTAGCATGCTGTGTCTTTTCTAGCTCCCACTTTTTCCTGCACTCTTTGTTCTGATAACTTCTTGGACTTCTGCATTCCACCACAAGCGTTCCTTATGTACCTTATTAACACACCTTGCTCAGCTGCATAGCTGTTCACTTCTCCTCAAACATGCTGTATTGACATGCTGCCATTCTTCTTCTTCAAATATACTTATTTCTTCTGCTTCCTAAGGTGATAGAGTTCTGACTATTTCCTTGAACTCTTTGCTCCAGACAACTTCCAAGTCTTCACCATGGTCTTCAATGAACTTAGAGCCTTCTCTGACCACTGCTTGCAGCTGAATGTATCCACCAATGGTTTATGCTGTTGGCCAACTCTTTCACTGGGATAACTTAACAATCTCTGACTTTACCCCAGTGCCCTTTCTTATTAGAAGGAAGTCTACCCAAGTTGCATGTTGGTCATTTTTGTATGTGATGTTATGAGTGTCTGTCTTTTACTGAACTGTGCATGGCCACCAACAAGCCATTTACCAAACAAAGTCTAGAATGGCCTCTCCTTCTTCCTTGCCCTACTCATGTGGATCCAGACAGTCACCATATCCTGTTCTGTCTGTCCCAATATAAGCATTCATGTTCCCCATTATCAATACAACTGATGTTATCCTGCTTTATCTAGTAAGACCCGCAGCTGCTACCTGAATGCACTTTTTTTTATCACAACCTTGTTGTGGGGCATAGCCTGAGATTATGAATAATGACCTGCCTTTACAATGGAGTTTGACTGCCATGAGCTTAATACTAATTCTGATGACATCACTCACTGTCTTCTAAAGCAACACAACTCCCACACCATTTCTAGCCTGTCCTCCTCCTGAGCAGTAGACTATAGATCCCAAGCCAAGTGGCTTTGCTGGCCTGCCTTTCAATCTTGTCTTCAGGATACATTGGATATACAGCCCCCTTCTTAAATTGTGTAATCCACTTCTAAGTTCTTTCCCATTAGTCAACCTATATTGAGTACAGCAATCCTTAGTTCATGTCTGGCAAGTTTACTGGTTTTATGTCTAGAGTGCTTCACCTCTAAATACTTGTTATACAAACAAGTGACGACACACCTTGCGTGCCAGATACATGCTTCTTATCACATCCTTTAATTGGCTCTGCCATTAAGAACAATATATGTACATGTTTGTGTGCACATGTGTCTGTCTTTCTGTGTGTTGAGGGTGTGAACATATATATGTGTGTGAATATACCATTAAAGGTAGACAAACATTCTTAGGTGCATTTTATTCCCAGTTTCAGAAGTACAGTTCCTTCAAAATTGTATTAAATAAATATCAGAGGGGCACTGAGTTGTGGCCTTTTATGATATCCTTGACTGCGCTTGCATTGCAGATGTGGGTCTCTAGGGTGCTGCCTCTTAGAACGTATACGTGCCTATTAGTCAGCCTTATCTAGATATAAAAAAAAAAAAAAAAGAAAAGTTTAAAGCTAACAAAATACATACAAATGTGTGGCAATACAACCTTTCCATGCATGTATTTGCCATCTGGAAAGCCTATGAGTTTCTATGAGGAGAAGTCTATAGCTGTCAATATTGTGTGTCCCATAATAAGAAACACAGACACTTAAAAGCAAGATACAGTCTCAAATGGAAGAACATTTTTTCAAAAGTTTTCTTTTTCAATTTAAGATTTTGAGCCATGATTTAAAAGAAATGTGTTGTACTGGTTTCTGTGACTTTTTCACAGCACAGGGTATTTAGTGCACCTACAGTTTGTCAGTATGAAAGCGTAGGGCAGCCTTTTCTGAGCAGGTTGCCAACATTTGTAACTTCTACTTTTGCAGTATTCTCAACTGCTAGCCAAGCAAGTAAGAAATTGAGAGGGGATACGTTAGGAAAATTATTTATTTTTATTTCTTAACAAAGTAAGCCCACAGGACAGGAGGGTCCCTTTTCAGGGGTTACTCAGGATCGCTGTCTAGTTAAGTTGCTTTCTCAAATTCATACAGTTTGTAAACAGAGATTGAGGGACTTTAACCTGAGAGTACAGGACAAAGCTTGCTGTTGGCTCATAATGTTAACCTTCTGAGGGGAAACTACCTGCCAGTCCACATATACATACTCCTAAATGCAGACTACATTTGTCATTCATTACCGTAAATAAATCTTCACAAGTATGGAACAAATCAAAACAAAAAAGTTTTTAAGTAAGGCTATGATGTCATTAATCACAATACTTTCCTCTGCAGGCCGCAGTGTAATGCCAACTAAAATGTGTTGAGTGCTAGGAGTTACTTGTAACTTACTTGTACTTGGATGGGAGATCATAAGTTTACCCCAGGGGTCACATCTGTGTCACTGCTAGACAGGGGCACAGTAAACTAATTCTATTATATAAGGGGACCTTCACTGTGTCACTACTAGACAGAGGCACAGTATTCTAAATGTATTCTGTTCATTTTTGTACCATTTCATGGGGTGGCAAAAGTCACATCACTATGGCTAGGCTTACAAATGCCCCAGGGCAGATAGCCTAGTACTATACTATGAAACTTACCCTTTATTTCTCAGAGACTGCATGACTTTCACAAGATACTAGGTGCATACAACTTAGGAAATGCCTGTTTAAAACACAGATTTTCCTCTCTTTCTTACTTTCCGGTGCCTGGGCTGCTACCTGAACCCAGGCCACTGGAATGTAGATATACAACTTTCCTCTCTATCTTCAGGCCAGTTTTGCAATTGCATCACTTTCTGCATATGTTGCTATATAATTTAAATTTTGTTTATTTACTTATGTACTAGCAATTGCCACGCGTGTGTTCCTTACAAAGATTATATGTAATTATCATTATCAGCAGGTACCAACAAGAATGGCTGGCTGAATAATACCTGTGAAATTCTAGGAACTATGGGAAATCCTGTGGAAAACTGCCCAGTATCCTTCCATTCAAAGTGGCAACAAAGAATAGCAGTGAATAGGACAATTATAGTTACTATTTTATCCCTACAATTCTTTTATGGTGTCTACCCATGTTAAATTTAGAAACTATTAAACTTATTAATCTTACTTTTGAAAATTAAGCATTTACTTTAAATTTAAAAAATGAAGCAAAGTTTTAGTCCCCAGTGACAAAAACTAACCTCTCTGTACTCTATAATGTATTCAAGGAATATATATTTTTTTATTTCATCTTGTAATTCTGAAGCATAATAAGCAACATTTACCTTGTTTTTATTTAGTTAAATAAATGTTACACTGGTTAGATAATCTAGTCTGTTTACTTTTTTGATCATTAACCTAGGACCAACTATAGTCAAGTAAACATCTCACTTAAAGTGCAGCTATAAACACATCATTCAAAGTACAATTATACACTAGCTAAAATATAAATGAATTACTTCTCATTTGCACCTGATGCTCAGTAAATTTAGCCAAGTAAATGTGAATAACACACTATTAGCAGTTATTACAATATTCTATCAGAATTAAATCACCAAAAGAAATAGCTGCATATTTTCATGAACTTTGCACAGTTAATCTCTATCTAACTTGAGATGCTTGACTAAATATAACTTCTTTCAAATCATTGCATTGAACACAGCAATGTGGTTTATCTGTGTAGAAGGCAAGTCGTGTAAAAATAAGGATAATCACAAATGAATAGGCATCATAATTCAAACTATATTGTTCTGCAGTCCACTTAACTCTGCTGTTAATTACTTCAATTCTGGCAGCTTCTTTGTACTTTGCACTTTCTGGCTTGCTGTCAGCACAAAAGCACCATGATACAGAACTATTTGCTATGCACAGGTCTTAGTGGTGCATGTATGCAGAATTATTAACTTTTTTTATATTTTTTGTATTTTTGGTTGAATTTTTGTATGTATGAATTTGTTGGTTGGTTGTCGTGTTTTTTTGTGGGAAAGTGGTGTGTTTTTTTCCAACATCCAAATAATGAACAGAAGTAAGTGTATACTTGTGGTTAAATTTAAAAAAAAAAAAGTGGAAGCACCTGTAATATATTAAAAAAATTTGTTTAATTTTTCCACACTTTTTTTGCCAAATAATAAAAATGTCGTCCAGAAACCTACAGTAAAAGTTCCAACAGGAATGAAAAGTAGAATGCAGCACAAAGCATTTTTCCAAAGTAGTATAACCAAGTTAGCAAAAGCTGCCCCATCGCAGCCCCTATAACTTGCCTGTAAAACTTACCCTCAAAAAAAAAAAAAAACTGATCTGCAGCATTAATTCCATGAGTTCCACTAAAACTTTAATTCTCTGTGTTCCAAACATTTAAAATGTATACGTGATTCATAGAAAAACGCAAGTCCCTTGTCGTGAGGGATACAAGTGAAGAGATCAAGAACATCAATAGTACCAAAACTACAACTGTCAGTCAAAAGATCATTGGTGGGTTCCCCAAGAAGTCCCATGAGTCTTTAAATATATGGGTTGCACCATGCAGGACAGTCTTAAATTTTCTGTTGATGTAGACTGCAAGGATTAGGTCTTTGAAACTTTTGTGGAGACACTTAATCTGTATGGGGGAGCTAGAGTGTTTTTGTGTTTTGGAATGCCAAACACTGCAGGAATCAAAGGGTGGTTAACCAAAAGAAAATTCCTAGTTTAAGAACTGATAGTCCCATGGGTAAGTGTGTCATCTAGAAACTGGTCAATTTTTTGATATTCACTATTAATTTTGTTTTTAGAAGATAATTGCAATATAAAGAAATACTGGAATGTGATAAAATGGAAATTCAAGTACAAACTATAGTATCTTGGTATCCATACCCACAGACAAGAACTTCCAGTTTCTTAGATTTGTATTATCTTTTGTTTAGTCTCCTTCGACATTATCCTTAAGTTATCCTCACCAGGGCCTTAATAAGCAATGATGCTCTCATCTGTGCACCCTAATGTTACTGCAGGTCTGTCCACAGTGCCTAATACGCTGTTTAAATACATGCCACAGTGCTGCATTGCAATGCACCTTTCAATATCATTAAACATTCACACCCAGTCTGCCAAGCACCTTTGTAGGTTGTAGAGAACCGCCCTGCTGTGGACCAGCCAAAACTACCGAAACATTCTCCCCAAGCATATCTTGTCCACTAGTAGAATGTAGGGTACAGAGTACTGCCTAGCTGTACACCCTATCAATGTACCTGTACCCCCCCTTGAGCACTGTCCTAATGTGAGAGCTCAGTACACTGTAGAAATGACTGGCACACATGGCTGCTGGGCTGTGCACCCAGACTCCCAGAAATCACTGTCCTCCTGCAGAGATGAGAAAAGTCTTCTGGCTCTGTCAGGATGTTGCTCCCAGGTGTCCATCCCACCAAAAAGCTGAAATCTCATAACCTCTCAGCTGTTATGCTACATTCCCTTGTAGCATAATGGCTGCAAAGGCAAGCAGCATAACAACTGAGAGGTTATGCTGCATGCTTTTTCCTTGGCATATCGGTAACATGCTAACAACACTGATGCAATGTGTGATGATGACCCCTCCACAGAACTCAAATCATGGGCCAACACCCCTCTTCTGAACAGATACTGTCCATGTGTACTAAGTGCTTGTAGTAGGACACCATTTTCAGGTGGTATTAAATTGTTCAGGTTCTGCTATCTACCTTGCCTTCCAGACATGCAGACACCTAAGAACATGAGGGTTGGGACAGTGGCCTAATGGTTAAGGTGTTTGCCTTACAAACACAAGGTGCAAGGTTTGAGTCTCACAAGGGATAATTGGCTAGGCTTAAAATGGCTCGCAAGGGCAGTTAGCTTAGTACTAACCTATGAACCTATGAACCTATGTGGTATGAGTCATATGTTGTATACTACTGGAACTAGTACAATGACAACTACAGACAAAAGGATAGCCTATGTATACCATACTACATTCACAGGGATAGCTATGGAGGTATGCTGTACTATTGATTTAGAGACAGGTATGGGACTATATACAGCAGGTGTACTTGCCACACATTGGTTCATATACACTCTCCACAGGGCTCACCCACTTTGTTAGGGCCTACTGGTATGCATAAGACAAGGTAGTCATCCCTGCTGTCACCAATAATGGATATTTTGGTAAATATCACCACTAATACAGCCGTAACCTAGTATGGTGGAAGATACTTATTTTGTAGGCACAGGACTGATTTACCCACTAACACATGCAACTATATAGATTTCACAGGCCATGCCCTCACCATCCATTGTGACAGGCATTCACAGGGACAGGGTGCCTTATTACTCTGGGTCACCGGTTGTCACTGTTTCGTCAACAAGTCAGGCAATTGCAAAGTGCAGTTTAAATTTTGGGCAACTACTGCTTGTCAACTTGCAAGCAGGAACACACTGTGTTTAGCAGGCTGATTGCCTTAACATGGCTTTTGTGCAACAGTGGAGTTAGTATATACAAGTAATGGGATGTGGAGGTGACACTGTGCCTTTTTTGTGTGTGTGTGTGTTTTTGGTAGACTGCAAATGCAAGGTTGTTTTGCTTACATTTGTGATTGTGTTTCCCTTTCCAGTATATAATGTCAATCACTGCATAGTCCATGCTTTCAGGTCAACTATGTGACTGTTGTCTTTTGTAGCTTTTATTGTTATCTGATACAACTGGGCCACCTTGTTGCCAGTACAATCTATTTCTAGCTTTTTATAATGCAACTTCCAGTGCAAAAGCGCACATCTTTGGAATGAAGAGAAACACAACTTATCACACACTTACATGGCGCTATATGCCTTTTCAAGGTTGACTATCAGTTCAGATAGTGCTGTTATTCCTCCTAATACTGTTTCCCAGATACAAAATATAGCTTCCCAATTCTACTGCAAACTAGCATACAAAATGATAGTGCACCTCTAAAGCAGAACAATTTTATACCTGCTTGTACAAGAGGTAGGCAGAAAGGTCAGACTGCAGGAATGTCTATGAATCACTTAATATTAGGGTCATGCATCTTTGACTCGATGCACAACTTGCTGTTTATGCTTGCTTCAGACAGATCCTGCTCATAAGCTCAATATGAAGACCTGAGCAAGTACATGCATCACATTACTTTATAGCTATATGCTGCACTACCCATGAATCAGAAATCACTTTATGAACATGATTCACAGGCTATGGTTTTATTTCTCACGAAAGTGACCCAATTTGAACTGTGGCTTCTGCTAGTGCCCACTAGACAGTACCTGCATGGTGAATGACTGACAGCAAGAATATGCTTTATCTCCTTCTGCGATTCATGAAAGCTGACACCTTGTATGACCTGGTTGAGGAATTGTCCTCAGCAAGGACTGAGGAACACTGCAGACATCATTATGATGACCTGTAGTGCAGAAATCCTGAAAAGATCCTTATCTTGGAAGTTGAGATAAGGTAACACTACACGGAATGCTACAGTAAGTGGATAACGCTGCACTTTTCTCTTGTTCTGTATTCGGGCTATTCTTCCAACTGACAGACATATGTGAAAGTCAGCACAGAAGATGTGATGATGCTGCTCTCAGCTGGAGGTGGTAGCAGCACTTACTTAACATTCCTGCTATATCTGACATTGGTTTCTACAGGCACTGTTTGTGGGATGAGCTTATGGTCCATCAGTGCTTGAACATTACCTAATGGGTTCCCATCAGTAACTCTCTCAGTTTTTGGGTAGGTACGTATGCACTCAAGGCAACACATCTGCTGCTGCTTCTCATACAACTAAGGGGCACATGTCTGAGACTGTAACTTGTACCTGTTCAGTCTCACCTTATCCATCACAGTACTCGGACATGCTATTTATCTTTCAGGATAAGTACAGCAAGGCAACAACTGTGCTGCCTTCTGCAGGAGGCAGGAGAGTCTGTGGTCAGCCATGGTTAGTTCCAGTCACTACTGCAGACTGGAGTTTTAATTATATCCTATACACCATAGGGACAGTTCACATATGGCAAATTACCCACTGTGTCTGCAAGAATTGGTGATAGATTTGCTCAGCAGGCATCTCCAACACATCTCACCTCTGCTAATGTTACTTCTGTGGAGCACAATGAAAATGAGAATGGAAGTGCCTTGTTGGAGAGGACATCTCTTCACCACCAGCAGGTAGTCCATGCCAATTGCCTGATATGGCCCAGTTGCAGATAAAGTAGGTGGTGGAGACTGTAGAGGAGAGAGCAATGGGCAATTAAATGGCCCAAACAGAAGCTTAGCAAAGACATGGGGGTGTGGGCATATTAGAGAGTGTGTGTGTGTGTGTGTGTGTGTGTGTGTGTGTGTGTGTGTGTGTGTGTGTGTGTGTATGAGTATGAATGAGGCTGTATATGTGTGTGTGTGTGTGTGTGTGTGCCTGGGTGGTCAAACATGGGAGAGTTAGATAGGGAATTGAGTGTGTGTTGGTTTGTGAGTATTTCAGTGTATGTGATCGAGTGGGGTCTTGGATGACTGGATGTGGGTGTTTGTGCAGGAATGCATAAGAATCTATGTGTATGAGAGTGCAAGTATACTTAAATGTGTGTGTGTGTGTGTGTGTGTGTGTGTGTGTGTGTGTGTGTGTGTGTGTATGTATATATATATATATATATATATATATATATATATATATACACACACACATGCATTTCTGTTTGCATATAGGGTGCATCTTTACTAATACAATACATGGGCTGCTAGGGAGAACGCAAGGGCAAACAAATCACCTAATGCAGACTAGCCAAATGCATATCCGCAGAACATTCCAGGAAAAATCATTACAACTTTTTTGTTTGTTCATTTATTTATTTGTGAAGAAACCAAGACTCACTGCACCCCTTATATGGGGAGCATCAGTCACCACACACCCTTAATTTATATATTAAATGACACGGTTATAAAAAGTCACAAAACGTTTTCAAAAAGCAAAAGCACGCATTAAGTTTGACACACGGCTCACACAACTGAGATGTTTCAGTACAGCCAAAGTAACTTTAAAACATCATGGGAGATGATGCTTTGTGGAATCTGCCTCTGGCACTATGCTTATGTGGGATCTACACTATCTGAAATCCCATATCACTTCCATTTAAAACACAGTACTGGATTAGTAATTCTTAAGTGAGCACATTTAATTAATAAGTAATTATATGCAAACCAGACTAGTTTTGCTATGTGACTACAGCCGAACATGTAATGTATTAATAGTTAATAGCATTTGTTCTGTACTAGCCATGGCTTGTGATATATATCCAATAATGATACTGTATAGTAGAGGTCTGATTATTTCTAAACAGCCCATTAACTGTGAGTAAAGCTTTTTATTTAAGTTTATCTTCATGGCCACTTGGCATACATGTCCATTTAAAGATGAGCATCACATCTGTCATTCTAATCAATAAAAAACATAACTGTTGAAAAAAAGTGCATTGCTCTGATGCAGCTAAATGTTTACTTAGGAAGACAGGATGTTTTTTGTCTGGGATAATATTCACATTCAGCCCATCTTTGCAGTAGTTTATAGTATAAATTACTATTTACGAAAGGGATAAATTACTATAAAACTGCAAAAAATTGCACAATTTATTGTAAAAATCATCGAAGGAAAGAAGAAAAGATTAAGATAAACACAACAGTAAAACAGAAGACTGACCGGCATTGATCCACACGACCCAAAAAGACAGGAAAATATGATTTTATTTTCACTTGGACCTATATTTCTCAAACAAATACCAAGAGAAGAGAGACAATAATATTTTGGACCCTCAAAAAAATGAAATAAATTCAGTTGTGAAGTGACAAAAGCCATTAAAATATGCAGTACCTCCTCAAATGTTAAGAATCATGCTGTGTCTGTATCATACAGGGATAAAGCCCTCAGTACAGCCCAGGCACCCCAAATTTGATTAGTGGTTCTGGTGCCTGACAGCGCAGGTATAGAGGATGAAAAATGCCCATCCTGGGGAGAAGGAAACTGTTTTCTACCAAACTATATTTACTATTCAGATGTTAGAGTTCCTCACCTGAACAGCAGAGACCCATCATAATGCAGTGAGCCGCGTCCGGGAAAACGTAGGCATGGACATCCAAGTTGGTGATAGCAGACCCCTTTAGTACACATGCAGGGAAGCACACATACACAGACAATTCAGCACAGGCAGGCATTATGGTGAAGCAAGTGTTCACATGACCACCAGGGGTGGGATTAGGCCTGAAAACAGAAAAAGCTATGATTGCTGGAAGACCTTCAAGAGAACAAAAACATGCTTACCTGGATGACCCCACACCCAGACAGAGCATGTCTGACTGTGGGATGTTTGACGGTCAAGCAGGCACAGAGCAAAAATTATATCAAAATGTTAAGAATCAAACTGATGTTTGGAAGCTTCCAAGATGGGCGCACACTGATCAACAGCTTTATTTCAGCTGTCCCAGTGTGAAAAAAAGAAACAGACATATGCGCTAGTAATTTTGCCTACTTTAGTAAAATTCCGTTACTGGCTAGTAAGTTACACTGCCTGGATGCCAGCAAAAAAGAAATTTTGATAAACTGAAAGAAAATCAACAAGAAAAGAAGAGAAAACACTGACTGGGAATAATCCTGCAGCTGTTCAGCTCCAGCTTTGGTGCAAGACATGGGTTCCAGTAATCTAGAGGAAAATAAATCAAATGTACTCAGAGCTGATCAAAATAAATGCACCACTGAAGGAGTTAATTAACTCAAATAACAAAAGGCTGGAAAAATAGAAGAAGCCCTAGCTAGCTATTCAAATGAGCTAATAAAAATTTAAAAATCTGAAGATGAAATAAAGAAAATGCTGTCTGAATATGAAACTGCCTAAGAGGAGATGTTTCAAAAAAATGGTTGAGTTAGAAGACAGAGCATGCATGGAGAACCTGACATTTTCTGCTGTACCAAAGAAGCAGTCAGGATCAGACTGTATTCATTTTATGAAAGCACAAATAAAGAACTAGACTGATATTCCACAGCAGGATTTGTTAAATGAAAGGGAACATCAAGGGACCTTCCGAAAGCAACCAAAACCTATATTAGTAAAAACACAACAAACAAAACTGATCCTGACAAAACTGTAGCAGAAAGGCAAAGTTTGTGGAAAATAATTATTCATTGTAAGAGAAGCAAATGTATCCAACAATCAGGGAATATTGAGAGGCAGGTTTAAGATTCAAGCTGCTGTATCCAGCTGTCTTCAAAATATTTTTCCTGCTGGATCAAAGACATGTTTTGAAGCAGAACATGTTAAGGAGGAAATACAAAGGTTTATCCAATAAAAGGTGAGTCAAACAGGAGACCCTGCTTCCCATCCTTTTGACAATAAAGTTCATAGAAAGACTTTGCAGTGAAACCTTTCCCAATGTCCAAAAGGAAAATGCTTGAGAGACAGAAAATAGCACAACAGCTAACTAGAGGAATTGGGAGTACCTTGGACTTGAACAAGAGTCTGGTATTGGTTGGCAGATGGGGATGAACAGGAAGAATAAGAGCAACACTGAAATTAGTGAATAAATTTGAGATTATAAATGATCAATCACATTTCTGAAATATTGCTTTGAAAGAGTGGGTGGACTGTAATTATTACTGGGAGGAGATCCAATAGTGATAGAAAAGTAAAAAAAAACATAATTTGGGTAGATTTGCGGTAGCAAGGGAATACTGGCAAGGAGGACAGTTACACTGGCATGATTTTACATTCCACCAATACCTGCTATTATGGAGCTTAGGAACATTTTGGGAGAAATAATCAGTTTTCAGCAGGGAATATTATTTACAGGTGGGGACTGGAACTTGATTTGCAACAGTGAGGATGCATAAGGGGGACCTAGAAGGGAAAATATAACAAAAGAGGATAGATTTCTGATTAAAATTATGAAAATATTTAGTATGGAAGACATGAACTCAGTGGTAGGAACTCGAGAGAATTTACATATTATTCCCCATGGTAAAAGAACTGTTTTAGACTAGACAGAAATTATATTTCACAGAAACATTTGCATTTAATTGGAAGCTGCCACAAACATCCAACAACTATTTCAGGTAATGCAACAATAAAAATTAAGATAAAATGCAAGGCAATGAAGTCAAAATGATACACTAGCATTTTCTCACCTACACGTTAAAAAAACTAATTTAATAATTGGTAGTGGAAATTATTTGAGAATTATTACAGAAGATAAAAATTTAGCTAGCGAGTAGGATAAAATGAAAATGGAGTTTAAACATAGCAGAGAAATAAAAGAAAAAGGGATATGGTTAAGCAGCAATTATTTAGAGGGACTGACGAAGGTTAAATGATCGCACTGTAAGTGGAATATCACACAACAAAATCAGTCACAACTGCAGTGTATAAAGAAAAATAATGGAGTATCTAGATAATATGCATAAGCTTAGAAAGATTACTCTTAAGCAACTGTTTTTGATAATAACACCAGAGCACAAAAACTTTTAGCACAACGACTCAGGCAAAAGAAAGTAGAAAGATTTGTTGCCAAACTTAGAGAGCCTATCAGAAGACCCAGAGATCCTGTAGAGGTATTAGAGATATTTCAGAAATGTTATGAGAATGTGTACAAAGCAGAAAAATGTGGAAATCAAGAAAGACCACAAATTGAAATATTTATGGAAGACTTGGGTATGCCAAGGTTAGAGACAGATAAGTTTCAACAACTAACAATTAAGATAGGAGGAAAGGAGATAAAATGGTGATATATAAACCAATCTTCAGTAAAGTTTCTAGGAAAAGATGGTATTATGGTGGACATTTGGAAGCTAAGAGAAAAGAAAGTGATAAAGATATGGAAGGTTTTGTTTAACACTATTTTAGAAGGAGGGGAGGCACCAACATTCTGGAAAAAAAGCTGTAATGGCTGGAATACCTAATGACAGTAAAGACCCATCTGACACAGCTTCATAAAAATGTTGATGTCTATACTGGCTAAACGAATTGCAAAGGTGATATCAAAATTAATAAATATGGATCAATTTTGTGTGTGTGTGTGTGTGTGTGTGTGTGTGTGTGTGTGTGTGTGTGTGTGTGTGTGTGTTGGGAGGCAAACATCTGACAACATTAACAGAACAATGATGATCCAGAGGGAAACAGAATGTAAGAAAATACCACCACTATTGCTGGGTCTGGATGCAGAAAAAGCATTTGATACAGTAAGCTGGGATTTCATGAGAAGGGCAATGGAAGCATTTGCATTTTTGTTTAAAATAATAAGGCTAATGAGAAAGATATATGACGAATCAGAGTCAAAAATCAAAGTGGTAAAGTTCCTCTGATAAGTTGCGTCTGAACAGAGGAACCAGGCAGTGGTGTCCTCTTTCCCTTGTTTGTTTGCTTTATATTTAGAGCCATCGGCAAAGAAAATAAGGGACTCAGAAGTGCAAGGATATAATTGGTATGGTAATCAAGAAAAGCTGGCTTTACTTGTAGATGATATTATTTTGTATCTGATAAATCTAGAAAAGGACATCTCATCATTGTGGAACATTTTGAGGCAGCTTAAAGTCTTTTCAGGATACAAAATTAATGAAGATAAAAGAAAGGCTATAGCCATAAATTATGTGCCCACACATGAATTGGTTCAACAATACCCATATTTATGGAGACATGATAAGATGAAGTATTTAGGAGTATGATTTAAAAAGTCTTCTGTTATGGCTGCTAGGAATATGTGGGAAGAGAGTAAAAATATAACACAAAAATGAGAAACTGGAAGCTCTTGTTTATGGATATAGATAATAAGAAACAAGCTGTGAATATATTTATAGTGTCTTTAGTTTTATATACAGGTCAGGCATATTTTTATCAACCAGAGAATAAGCTGTGGACAAAAATTAATAAAAAAAAATTGAAGAAATGTATCTGGCAGGGGGGGAGGGCCAGTGGTTACATTGGATAAACTGATCCTCTCGATAAAACAAGTTGGTTTAGGATTACGTGATCTGAAGAGATTTTTAGAGCTAAACAATTGAGGGTCATATACAAAGCATGAGCAGAAAGCTATAATTCAAAGTGGAGAGGGATAACAGTGAAATGAGAGGGGAGATTCAAGAAATAAGGAGACAGTGGATTGTTGGATTGTTGAATGCAGATCCTTCAGGAGAATAACAGCAGCCATACAGAACATTACTTTCATAAAGCAGCAGAAAGAATTATAAGAACTAAGCCAACACATGAATATAGAAAGTAGATTTTGCTGATAGGGATAACTGCAAGTAGGGGTACAGAGAAGAGGTAAGAGATGGCTGGAAATTACTGGAAAAAACTGGCAAAGGAACCAAGGTACTGGAAGCAAATAACTTAAGAGGGAAAGGTAATAGAATGGGAAGAGGCCAAGAAGACATTGCTTGAGACTGCATTCCCTACCATGGATTTATATCAAGAGTATACGAAAAGAGAAAAGGATAGGGGAATCCTAAGTGAAAGACCTGCTCTGCTAGAATTTTTAGATGAATCTAGAACAGAAGCTGATGTTAAAAAGGGATAATTAGTGGGGCATATAAAATATTGCACAATAACAATAAGAATCTATCCGAGAAGTTTAGAAAACATTGGGAAGAGAGATTGGCTAAGCAATTTAAAGGAACAATGGGAGGATATATGCATGGCTCCCAAGTATGGAACAATGTCAAGAAGGTTTTTGATTTTTGCATGGAAGTGTTTGTATAAGTATTTTTATACCCCAAGCAGATTCGTTTTTCCTGATAGATTGCTAATATTGGTGGTATGATGGGGAAGAAAATGTTTTTGGACTGTAATGAGTTGGCATACTTTTAAAATTCCAGAAAGAGTACTCAGTCTGAAATACTGGGTGAGCAAATAGGTGTAACTATGAACATGATTCTTCTCTACTGGGACACAGGATCTGAACTGCCAAGGTGCAGTAAGTCCTTGTTAAGTTTAATTCTGGTGGCTGCCAAAAAAGCAATTACTAAAAAATGGAAACCAAAGCCTAAACCACCTGTGTTTGAAGTACCGAATATTATAAAAGAACTAGAAGTAGGATCTTTAGAAATGGAGAGTAGCAAGTTACATAGAAATAAATAAAAATTGTGGGAATGATACATGCAGAAAAATGTTCTGGAGGAGGAGTGAGGTTTAATGGAAGGTAGAAATTAAACAATGTGTGTAATGTTGGACTGATGATAGTTATAAAAAAATTAACATAAGTGATGTATAATGTATATAACCGTATGTATGCCTGTAGTGATATAAAAGCTGATGCAGAGGGCTAAAGCTCTGACTACAACCCAGTCAACTCGAGTTTCATTACCATCTAAGGCACTTGTTGGAGCTGGCATGAGGGAAAGCAGGAATGATAGTGCTTACTTCGCCTTTGTTTATAGAGACAGTATAGGGCACATGTATTGGGACAGACTAAGGTAATTGCCCCCAGTAGACAGCAGATAAGCTTACCAGAATGCCATTCATAGTGTGGAAGTGAAGTCATTTTGAAGGCTTACATCACTTGTGGAAGTGAGTGTTGGCCCTTAGTTAAAGCCCACTGCACATCCTCTTCAGTGTCCCTTTGTTAAGGCCCACTGCACATCCTCCCCAGTAATGCCATACTGGGTACGCACAGGGGCACAAAGATTTAAAATAGAAACCTTGGTCCACTGCACATGGCACTACCACTGCTGGTGTCCAACTCTCAGCCTTATGGGAATGAATAGGCTAAAGAGCTTTCATCTAAAAGGGAACACAAGGGTATATGGGTTGATTCAGGAGTGAGGCTTGATGGTCCAGGTGAAAATGCCCCCCCTCCCAAAAAAAAAAAAGTTTACCTTTTTTATACTGCCAAGGTGAGGCTTGGAAGTGGAGGAATGGAACAGAAGGAGAAAAATAAGAAGGAAAGAAGAAAGGAAGAAACCAATGAAGGACAGGCACAAAGAAAGAGAAGGAAAGAAATGATATGTCAGTTATGTTTCACAGCTGAGCTTTTAAACTGTCACACAT
Organism: Protopterus annectens; assembly: GCF_019279795.1. Classification (NCBI taxonomy): domain Eukaryota; kingdom Metazoa; phylum Chordata; order Ceratodontiformes; family Protopteridae; genus Protopterus; species Protopterus annectens. Next base: position 166,495,327 of record NC_056731.1, on the reverse strand, counting down.
GACCTACTGATAGTATGCATGCTCTCAATTAATGAGCAAAGCATATCATTACAATTCTTGTAAGTTTACTCCCTTCTGTAACAGAATATTCTATACTATTAAAATATTAAGCAACTAAGCATAAAAAAAGGAAATTGGAAAAATTAAATTAATATTTACAACAAATAAAAGCTATTTCACATTTATCTGACTTATAAAGTGAAGTATAACACATTTGCCAACTTATACTAGAAGCAATACCAGAACCATACGAAATACAATGCTACAATACAGTTTACAGCAATACTTCATTCTTGATTTATGTACTAGTAAAGTAAAAGTTTACATAATCTTTTTGCTCCAATCTAAACTCACTTCTGCAAAAAAAAACATTCTTTTACTATCATGAATTATAATAATCTGTATCAGTTAAGTTGTTAATATGATCTAAATATCATTAAAGCTCTAACATCTTTTAGAAATTGTTACAGTAAATGCACTGCATTACAGCAGGTAGGCACATACCGATGTATACGCTTTGTTTACATACAGTCTCTCTCAACTTCAAGCTGAGTAGTCCCTTTGTGATTTGGTTGCTAAGGACTGAAACATTACAAAATGACTGCCTGAATTTTTCATGGAAGATGTACTTATTAACTGAAAAGATAACCTCAAATCAAAAAGCCAACAAAAAAAGTATATGTGCTGCAATGCTTTCTGGTTTAAATTGCAACAAAAGTTATAAATAAAGCACATCTACAGTTTTCTGTTTCTTGTTCTGTATTCCTGAAAGTATTTTCTTGATTTATATATTTCTATTTTAAAATGTATTAACTAGGTAGGCAAAGTAGTGGTAAGGACCCTTTTCAGCAATGACTCGGGCCAGAGGTATAAAACATTGACTTTTACAAGGATAAGTACAACAAAAAAGAGGATAATTCTAAAAGTATTTGCAATACTGGGACCAAAGTATATGTAAAGTGTTCAGTACTTACGTAACACAATGTACAACAAAAGTCTTTCTGGTAACCTACACAAGCTGATTTGTTTAATGTACAAACTTCAAGGCTCAACAGCTGGTAAAACAGGAAATTACACAGTTCATGAGCCTTAACAAAGATAACTGACTTTGGGCCATGTGAGGGATTGTGTGTGTGTGTGTGTGTGTGTGTGTGTGTGTGTGTGTGTGTGTGTTAAACCATAATTCTCTCCTTGTGAATACTGACCTTTGAGCAGATACGACCACTATCCTATTGGAGGCTCCACAAAATGGAGAAAGGGTGTTACTTAGCCTCTGGCTTGGGGATTCATTTCACCAAAGACTGACCCTGGCACACATAACAACATGGTCACACACTAAAAAAAGACAAACGCAATATTGGATTTGGAGGAAATGGATTTGCCCAAGTGAATCCATCTTTAAACAAATCCATTATAGACAAACTAGCCAGAGACTAGTGTTCAGATGAATAAGGAGAAAACAGATGAACAGAAATAGAAACCTTCAGTATGTAGTGCAGAAATGTACCAATAGCCACTGCTCTGCAATAACAGGAGCTGATGACAAGTCAAGACACAGCCCTAAATAAGCTAATTAATTATAAGGAAAAACAATTTAGTCAGGCTACGATTTTAAATCTGGACTTAAATTTCAGTTTTTTTCTGAAACTATGTTTCTCTCTGCCAGATATTTTTCTTCTATAATTCTAAGTGAATTAAAGGACTCAGGGCCAGTCTAAGTTCAAACGGTCTTGCTAACGTAGTAATTGTCTCAGTAGTGGAGAGAAATTTCTGATCATGCCTCACACTAGTGGTCAGTCTAGCATTACTAGTAACCTCAGCTTTACAACTCTTGCATAGTTCACAGTGTGAGTTCCTTATGCTGCATAATAGTCAGCTGCTGTTCTGAAAAATCAAGAAGGGACCTTCCCCAAAATTGGTTGGATTAGCCATCTAATTTTTGTGTACCACTATAGTAAAAAAAAACAATAAGCATAAAAAATAATAATAATAGCAATTACTGTTTAAATTTCTCCAAATCTTTTGGGTTTCTAATACCATGACAGGAATCATTCGTAAGTCAATGTATATTAAAGTTCATGAAATTAGTATTGTTTCAATCTTTGATGCCAGCCAGAAATGCTCTTTGCAGCACCCGCAGTGTGCCCAGTAATGACTCCTTCTGCAATTTGTATGGAGTTACATGTATTGGTAACATACTTAAACACAACTGTAGATTCTTTTTTATAAGACCCGTTGCTCCTACTACTATTGGAACTGTCTGGGTATCTCTGTTCCACATTGCTCTAATTTCTGCCTGCAAATCCTGATATTTTATGACTTTGTGTCTCTCTGTACACAAGACACTGTAGTCACTGGGTGTAGCGATTTCAATGATCAATGCTACATTTGTCTTCTTTTCATGGACCACTATATCTGGTTTTATTCACATCTGTCTTTTGAACTGTTAGTAATGGGTGATCCCATGTAATGTAGACTTCATCATTTTCTATGATGCCTTGTGGCTCATGTTTCCGGTGTTTTTCAGCTACTTCAGTATTATAATGTTTGCACAATCCCCAGTGCAACAGTCTTGCCACATTATTATGCCTTTTAGTATACAGTCATTCTACCATTAGTATATCACAACCAGCAACAAGGTGTGCAACTGTTTCCAATTCTGTTTTACAAAACCTACATTTGTCTGTTTCTCCCACATGTTCAATGGACTTTGTAAACCAACATGTAAGTAGCCCACTATCCTGGGCTGCCAATATTAACCTTTCATCTTTTGGTTTGAATTTGCCTGTCCTTAACCATTCCTGTGTTCGATCCTGATCAACATGAGGTTCTTCCAGGAGTTTTCTATATTTGCAACTATATTTATGTATTTTCCGCATTTCTTGCCTTCCCATCTGATCTTTCATCTTATATTCTTTCTTTTGTTTTTTGGCACATTCAGTTGCTGCCTGATTTTTATCTACTTCTGGTTTGATTTCCATTCCCACTTGATGCTGATATGCTTCTGCTAGACTAAGAGAAGAGAAGTCATCTTAGATTTATTCTCCTCATGTTTCAAAACTTTCACTTTGTTTGAGTCTTGTGAGGTCAGCAGATATGTATACATTCCCTTGATTGCAGATCTATACATGTGATCAATTTGAAGGAGGCCCATACCTCCTTCAGAACAGGGGATATATAATCTTGGTATACACTGATTTTTATAAATCATTTGATGACCATGAAGCATCCTTCTTGTTTTCCTGTCTAATCTATCCAACACCTTTTGATGCCAGTCAATCACTCCAAAACTGTAAGTTAGGACAGGAAGATCAAATTGGTTTATAGCTTGAATTTTGTTCCTAGATGTCATCACTGTTTTCAGGATTAAGTCTTCTAAAAATATTCCTCACCAAGTTTTATCTTCATTTGTTCATATTTTATTGTTGATCCTTCATCAATTCCCAAATATTTATACACTCCCTCTTGCTCTAGTTATCTTATATCACAGTCTTGTCCCAAACTGATGCTTTGTTGGTGCTGCAGCTTTCCTGCTTTAAAGGTTGCTTTTGCACATTTATCAAGACCAAATAACACTACTATATAATTTGAAAAAGTTTTGACTACTTGCAATTGTGCTTTCAGTTCCTCATCTGATGAGCTATACAGTTTTAAATCATTAACAAAGAGAAGCTTTCTGGGAGCCAAATTATAGCCATGACCTAAACTGTTAAACAGGCAACTTAATGGGTTATGGGCAAGGCAAAAAAAGCAACGGTGACAAAGAATCATCATGGAATATCCCCCTTTGGATTCTTATCCCTTGACTAATAGTTTGCCCTTTATCATGGCTTAACTACAGAGTGATTTGTCACTGTTTCATGGTCGCTGTGATGTAGTTTACCAGTGTAAGGTGTATCGTATACATTTTTAAGCACTCTTTTATCCATGAATATGGGATACTGTCAAATGCTTTTTTGTAGTCAATCCATGCCATACTTAGATTCTTCCCTTTTTTACAGTTCTCCACTATGACTTTATTTAACAACAAATGATCCTTTGTTCCATATGACTTTCCTTTATTGCCGTTTTGTTCTATTGCCATAACTGAGTTTTCTTCTATATGACTATAAACTCTGTCGGCATCAATTCCAGTGTACAGTTTATATGTCGTTGGGAGGCAAGTTAATGGTCTATAATTTTTAGGGTAGCTTGCAGGTTCATTCTCACATAGGAGCATTGTTTTTCCTGTTGTTAGCCAGGTTGGTCTCTGTTCGGGATGCGCATATAGACAGTTCTTACTCATGGCTAAATCTCCGTGCAAAGATGTTAATACTTTTAACCAGAGGTTAATTACTGCATCTGGGCCTCGGGGGTTCCAATTAGAGGCTTTTCTTAAGTTTGTTTCAATCTCTCTTACTGTTACTTCATCCCATTTCATATCCTGTATCTTTGAACTTATTCTTTCTTTTACTTCTTCTATCCATTTAGCATCTTTGCTATGTTCCACAGGATCTTCATAAATACTTCTCCAAAATGTATCTATTTCTTCTTTTTTGGTGGTCTTTCAATTCCCTTTACCTTGTTTCCCAATTCTCTATAAAACTTTTTGGGTCACCAATAAATTGCTTATTTTGTACTTTTCCTTTATATTTACCTGTGTATCTTCTAAGCTTTTCTGCCTGTGCTAATATTTTTAGTTTATTATTTGCAACAGTGCATGATAAATCTTGAGCCATTATAATACTGTGCATTGCTTTTATCATGTCTATCTTTCTGAATATTTTTGTTGATATGCTCCATCTTCTGTACTCTTCTAACAGTGACACTTCTTGTCTTAATTGCTTTATAGTTTTTTTCTCTATTCGATACTTCCATGATGGTATTCAGTTTCTCCCCTTCCTTTCCCTCACTACCCAGTGTTCTTGTAGTAGAACTTTATCTGTTATTAATTTAGGTGCACAGTAATATATTCAGTTTACTTCTGTTATATTGCATGGATCTCTATGGACAGTCCTAATTACTTTTCATTTGCTTTATCAAACTTCTGACTTTATGGGATTTATTGCCCTTCTGCAGTCTATTTCTTTCATTGATCTTGATGTATCTGTCTACCTCTAGTTAATCAAGCAACTCTTATCTTAGCTCATTTTCTTCTAAACTGAAGGCACATTTTTTGTTCACCAGTTTCTGCTGGCATTCTGTAGTAAATTCTATAAAATCTTCCATTCACCTGTGTCATCCATTGTTCTGTCATGTTATATCCTTGTAGCTAAATGGGTAGAGGTATGGCCTCATAAGCAGTAGGTGCAGGGTTTGAATACATGGAAGGGAAAATAAGCATTTTAGGAGCCGAGTGGCCTAGTGGGTTAATGTGCTGTGCTGTGCTATATGAGAACTCACTGGCCTATCACTCCTCAATATTGACTGCGTCAAAGTTGCCACAGTTTCCTGTTACTTCCCTTCCTGTCCAACTTCAAGTGAACATTTATACTGGTTTCCTGTCGAAGGCTCCAAAATATCTTCATATGGCAAGTGACCAGTTGCTTCCCATTCCAGTGGTTTCTCCTTAATCTGAATGTCCATTGCTCTATCCTGCTGTGGTGCTTTCTGAGTTAGATTTTCTACACTGAATCCTTCACTTCATAGGTACTCCATAACCTCAGTTTCTATTTCTTTAACTTCTCCATTACTAATCTTTTCCATTTATCTTCTTAGTCTTCTTATATTTTGTATTGTAAAGTTTTCCATGTCCGGATTCCTCTGCCTGTATTTCTCTTCAAATATCTTTGGTGCTGCTCTTTTAGTATTGGTTAGTTTTGCTTTCTATTTTGCATAAATATTACACCATATTAAATTCTTTTTCTTTCCCATGTCCATATTTCTTCTTCAAATGTCTCCTGATCTTCCTGTTTCTCCTTACTTTGGGGACTCTTTCCATCATGCTGTGATGTAACCTTTGTTAGACCTTCTACACCAAATCCTTCATTTTGCAGGCATTCCGTAACTTCACCTTCTACTTTTTGTAACTTCTACGTTAATCTTCTTTTCTACATTCCCTCTCGTGATATTATTTTTTATTGTGAAATTTTCCATATCTGGATGCCTTTGCCTGTATTTCTCTTTGAATATCTTTGGGGCTGCCTTTTTTGTACTGACTAATTTGGTTTTGGCTTTCAACTTTGCATAAAAAATGCACCATATCAAATCTCTTTCTTTCCCATGTCCATATTTCTTTTTTATACTTTTCAAAACTCTCTAAGTCTTGTTGTTTATATTTTTGCACTTCCTCAGATGCTTCTTTTTCCAAACAGCTCAAAGTTTATTGGTCTATATAATGTTTTTCACAAATCTGTTGTATTAGGGAACACAATGTTTTATTTGACGTTTCTGACAGCTTTTCTTATGGAAGTATTTTTCTTTCCTCTGATTTCTCTCTTAATCTTTTTGTATATCTTGTGTCTGGAAATTCTGAACTTTTTGCATAACAGTAACAATGCATAATTTATTTTTCTTATCCTCAATAGTCCATTCTATCATCATTATGATTCTTCTTTAGACTACCAGTTTTTGTGATTTTTGTGGACTGCTACTTCCTTCTACAATGGGGGGGGGTCATCCTCCCCCTGGGCCTGGCCTGGCCCCATTGTAGGACTGTTGCTGTATTTTGATTATCTACACTGTCATTTTTCCCAGTCCTGGCACCAGTGCACCTACCAGGATTGGGCACGTTTATCCTGGGTCTTGTGCAACCAGCTATCTTTTTTTAAAATTTTTGACCTACTTATGTCCATGATATATGCTGTATAAAAATACAGTCTATATATCAGTGTCATCTTGGTGAGATTTTGTGAAAAACAGGGTCCACCTTCTGAGGGTACTCACCAAGACTTTAGGATGAATTCAATTTCAGCAATACTGCTCTCCTTTGCTCATTACTGCAATGTGAGGTAACTTCTGATCATTAAGAGTTGTGATAGAATGTTACCAGTTCAACAGTATGTCAGACAAATGCTTACTGCAGTTATAGACTGGACTAGAATAATCCTGAGAAGTGGAACATGAAGTGTGCAAGCTGAGTTTGGGACTGACATTGGGAACCTCCAAACACTTGACCTGACCCGGTTCGGCTTTGTTAAGGGCAGATCATGCCTACTAAACCTGGTTGACGTCTTTGAGACAGTCACCAAGGCCATAGATGAGGGAAAGGTGGTTCACACAGCCTATCTTGACCTCGCCAGGGCTTTAGACACCATTCCCCACTCAGGTATTACAGAAAAACTCACCAGCCTGAACATAAACCCCTACGTCATGAGATGAGTTGCCAACTGGCTTACAGACAGAACTCACACGGTAAGAATAGCAGGCTCCAGGTCTGACTCTAAACCAGTCACAAGTGGTGTCCCGCAAGGCTCGGTCCTGGGACCCCTACTGTTCGGCATATACTTCTCAGAAGTACAGGCAAACACAGGAGGACTATGGCTAACCAAGTTCGCCGATGACTGCAAACTGGGAGCCATAATTGACTCTCCAGCTGACACGGGCATCCTCCAAAAGAGCCTTACTGAGACAGATGCCTGGTGTCAAAGTCATGGCCTCAAGCTAAATGCCAAAAAATGCATAGTCATGCCGTTTGGGAAAAACAAAATACCCACAAATTACCACAGAGGTGGCAGCCCCCTTAATACAGAAGAGGTAATAAGAGATCTGGAGACCCAGGTAGATAGTAATCTCTCCTTTGACAATCATATTGCCAAAGTAGTTAGGAAATCCTTCTATGTGGCCCATCTAATTACTAAAGTGTTCGCATCTAGAAATAAAGAGGTTACAGTGCCCCTCTACTCATCACTCATTAGACCCATCATAGAGTACAATGCCCCATTTGGGATGTACCTCACAAGACACTTCCAACTGCTGGAAAGACCACAAAAGTACTTCACCAGGAGGATTACTGGCCTCAAACATATGTCCTATGCAGCCAGACTGAAAAAACTCCGGCTGTACTCAGTGGCATATTGCTTACTCAGATGTGATCTCTACCTGACTTACAAAGTCATGTCCAACTCAGAATTGATGGGCATGCTCCACCTAAAGAAATCCAAGTCACTGCAAGCCACGCGCTCTAGTGAGCTAAACCCTGCCACAACAATAAATAGAACATGCTGGAGAGATAGATTCCTGTCACAGATACTCCCCATGCTTTGGAACAAAATTCCAAATTACATCAGGCAGAGCCCCTCACTAACACTCTTCAAGAGATGGATGGGTAGCAGAAAATACATCCTTGGGATCATTTCATTGGCTCTGCTTGACAGAGGATCAGTTAATTAATCAATGGGGCGGTGTATGCCGACACACTCTGGCTAGGCTTATAAACGCCCTCGGGCAGATAGCCTAGTACCTACCTATGAACCTATGAGTGGTGGGAAGCAAAACTGAACAAAAAATATTTCATAGGTTCATAGAAGGTTACTAGGCTAATGACCCTAGAGCCCTTACAAGCCTAGGCATATTTATCCTGAGTTGCCCCAATTACTAGTGATTAGATGAGTGAAGTTCGCAGAGATAAGGGTATTTACTTGACTGAAAGCAAAGAAATGGTTACAAAAACTGTTTAACTCATAAATGTAGAACACAAGTATCACAGTTTCATTGTCACATATAAAATACGAAGCAAACTGAAACTTAAAGCTAGGGAATGGTTAGACTGGACTGGGGAGGAGTTTTTTTTTTGGGGGGGTGGATCATAGAAAGCTAAACAAACTTTGGAGGTTTGTATGATCTTTCTACATCCATGAGGGTTTCCTTAAGGCATTCTGATTTCCTTCCACCTGCTAAAGCATGCTGCTTAGTGACAACTCTAAATTATCTCTGCATGTAAGCCATATTGTTGTCGTTGTGACTTGGGATTTGTCAGTAAAAGTACACATGTATCAATCCACTTACCTACCTGCACAAATACATAAATAAAATTTCAGACATAGTTACAAGTGAGGTGGTTTATGAGCAATGCCATTTCTAAAGAGATGCCTGAGCTTATTACTGTTAGTATTATTGAGAATTCTGAGGAAGTTCAACAGTTTTATATGGTTTTGAGGGAACAAATTGACTGTAACAAGGTATAAGAATTAAATGGATAAGAAACAAATCTGAGCGGGTGCAGGAAAAGATTGGTAGCTCATACAGGAAGAAAGGGGCAATGTGAGATCAGAATGTATAATGTACGTTAGGATATTCTGATGTTCTTTTTGGGCTTCCAGTCTTCCCACAACCATTAAATGCAGCACCACTGACTCATTTGTCCAGTTGTCCAATACTTCCTAACATCCATGGACAATGGGCATGGGAGGTGAAAGCTGGGGACTGTGATGAGTCAGAAGATTTTACCAGGATTCATATTTCAAAATGAGCCTGATTCTTAGTAGCCTGGTCTGTGTGGTGTTGGCTGCATCTCCTTCTGAAGATGCTAGACTGTGTAAAGTATATAACTTACACATATGCATATGTATATATGAATACACACACACACACACACATATATATATATATATATATATATATATATATATATATATATATATATATAAAATTTAAAGTTTATTTACCAAGTTAGAGCAGTGATCCACCTAGACCACTGTCAGGCTCAGCATGGCAGAAATACAACCAAAGATGTAACAAACTGTAATCAATATCACTGCAAAAGTGTAATAAAAGAGCAAGCATGAAAAGCTGTAAAAGTCAGGATAATATGCATCAGTGAACATAATCATAAGTAGATGTGATACCAGAATTAACTGAATAAAGCAGTAAGAAGAGTATCTCTACACTGTGATATCATATACTATATTTTTTCTATGGAGAAAATAATATAGAAAGTATAAAATATTTATAGTATGGACAGTTTTTTGTCATGGGATATGAAGGAGAGTAAAAAGTACATGTCAAATGAGAGGAAGAAGGTAAAAGCAACAAACAGAAAAAAAAGTGTGGGAAAAGATACAAGAGGAGTGACTAGCTATCTCTTACTTAGGTTAAACGCGTGCAAGCAGCGCTACAGGCACTTGGAAACATGTTTACTGAAAAACTATGTGTACCGACCTTATGAAACACCATGCAGAGAGAAGGTCTAAATGGCATATTGCACAATCTCCATACAGTATGTCTCAGTGAATTAAATACACTCAGGGAGAATCTACAAGAGATTGGATCTGAGGGAAATCCAGGACTCCAATAATATATATCTGTTTTAATACATGTTATGACAAATTATATGCTAATAAACATATTGCTTTATTTTTAATACACAGTAATAGCATACGTTATGATGCACAGTCTGTAACAGTCAAGTCCAAGAAGCCAGTAAGTAGAGGAAGGTGTGTGGTGCTAGATGGGGGAGGGGGGCAGCCGAGGGGCCTAACTAAAATGGTTCAGATTGGACCCAACAATTGCAAAGGCTGGTCCCGAAAGGACTGCATACAGCTGAAATACTTGAGAAAAGGAAATTTAAATCCAAAAAGCTACAGCTGCATGCTGTCAAATTCTAATCACTGTAAGCTACAAAAGAATGCAGCAGTTTCTTTATATTCCTGAAATGAATGATTCACTAAGTAAATATGCAACTCTGATATTAATTATTAGTATTTGTTTGTTTTACAGGGCTGCTTCATGCTTTCAGGTTTCCCACTTCTGAGTCATAACTTGGTGTCACTGTTGAAACCATTACTAATGATACCTCAGGGCATATTCATATATTTCCTTAGCATATGGAATATTGCCCATGAAAAAATCTCTACAAACAGTATTACTCAGCAGTACTACAGACATTACCCAGCAGCCTAAGATCTGTGCACCTTTGTACACAGGAATTCTCCAGCTAACATAAGCATTAGTGGCACGTGGCTAGTGATTCACAGAAAATACATATATATCTATTACTTGACTCTATAACAACAGAGAGACACAGAAGCTTACAGAAATATGAAAAGCAAAATACAAAGGGCCAGCAAAATGTAAAATAATTTCAAATTTATTTGAAACCATAGTGGACTTGGCAGTTTACTTAAAAAAGTGTATATTTTTGCGTCCTCATTTTGAAATGGCATGACCTTATACGTTATATTCTGAATTTATCAACCTATTCAGTGCAGTGTTTTATGAAAGAAATGAAATCACATTTGCAGAACATGTTTCAACAGATCTGTACTCACTTTTGAATTTCTGAACGTTCAAGATACAATCTTTTTTTTTTTTTGTTACTAGTTAAAACTTCCCCCCTCTTTGTTACATAGTTGAAGTAGTAACATGTTTTTTTTTTGTTTTGTTTTTTTGCATTAGCCTTGGTTATAGCCTCCACAGAGTTCCCCAGCCAATCAGCTCTCACAGAGCCACTTAACCTGTTTTGATGTTGGCTTATCCCTTTAACAGATTCTTTCAGCATCCAGCTTGCACTTCAAACCTGGCTTTGCCATAGCAGACTTAAGGTTCCATTCTTGTGTGCTACAGTGACAGCTTACAGGCATATATTTTTGTTTTTAAAATAAAATGTCTTGGCATCTTGAAGCAAAGTAGGTAGAAGCAGACAGTCTTTTATGCCCCAAGTGTGTAAAAATAATATATGCAAATAAATATACGGGATAATACAGTTTGCATAAATTTTTAGCATTTCTGTTTTGTGCCTAGTTCCATGCTCTACAAGAATAGAGCCCTGACTATGATCCAGACAACCTGAGTTCCAGCAGCAGCTCTGGCACTGGAAGAGTGGGGTAAGGGGGAGGAAGGAGAAGGTGGCTATTGCCGGCTTACTTATAGGTTCATAGGTTGGTACTAGACTATCAGCCCTAGGGCCTATACAAGCCTAGCCATAACAATTCCCTGACTATTTCTTCCCACACTATTTACTTCCCTATACCCCTGTCTAGCAGGGCGACTGACGTGATCCCCGGGATGAATTTCCTTTCTCCCATCCAATCGTCAAGGTTCCTTTTGAAGAGGACCAAAGAGGCACTCTGCTTGACATGTATGGGCAATCTATTCCAGAGTCCGGGGAGTTTCTGGGTCAGGAACCTATCCCTCCAGCATGTTTTGTTTATTGTGATGACAAGGTTTAGATCCCTGGAGCATGTGGCTCTGAGGGATTGGGATTTCTTTAAGTGTAGCATGTCCAACAGCTCTGGGTTTGACATGGCCTTGTATGTTAAGCAGATATCCCCTCTGAGTAGAAGGTATGCGACAGAGTACAGCTGGAGTTTTTTAAGGCGGTCAGCATAGGGCATCTACTTTAGGCCTGTGATTCTTTTAATGAGTTATTTCTGTGGCCTTTCCAGTTGTTGCAGATGTCTTGAGAGGTACATACCAAACGGGGCGTTGTATTCTATAATGGGTCTAATGAGGGATGAGTACAGTGGGGACAATGACCTCCTTTTTTCTGGATGAAAAGCCCTTAGTGATGAGGTGTGCCACATAGAAGGATTTCCTGACTGTTGTGGCGATGTAGTTATCGAAGGTGAGACCACTGTCCACCTGTGTCCCTAAGTCTCTAATCACACTTTCGGTGTTTAGTGTACTGCCACCTATATGGTAATTCACGGATACATGTTTTTTCCCAAAGGGGATAACTATACATTTCTTGGCATTGAGCTTGAGCCCATGGCTCTGGCACCAAGCATCTGTTTCTGTAAGGCCCTTTTGTAGAGTATTCACATCATTTGGGGATTCAATAATGGCTCCCAGTTTGCAGTCATCTGCAAACTTTGTTAGCCAGAGTCCCTTAGTGTTGGCCTGTACTTCAGAGAAGTAGATGCCAAACAAGAGCGGTCCCAGGACTGAACCCTGAGGTACTCCACTTGTCACTTGTCTGGAGCTGGATTTGAAGTCGGCTACTTTTACAGTGTGATTTCTATCAGTAAGCCAGTTAGCAACCCATTGGGTGATGTAGGGATTAATGCCCAGCTTAGTAAGTTTATCTATGATTCCAGAGTGGGGGATGGTGTCAAAGGCCTTGGCAAGGTCTAAATAGGCTGTGTGGACCACCTTACCCTTGTCCATGGGTCTGGAGACTGATTCGAAGAAGTCAATCAGGTTCAGGAGACAGGATCGGCCCTTCACGAACCCAAACTGGGAGGGGTCCAGTGTTTGAAGGTTGCCAATGTCTTTGTTTATAAGTTCCATGATAACACGCTCCATGGCCTTGCAGATAAGGCTTGTCAGACTGATGGGACGGTAGTTTCCGGGATCCAAGGTGGATCCCCCGTTGTGGAGTGGGATAACTGTAGCTCTGCACCACTCAGTGGGCACGAAACCTGAGGTGAGGCTATGATAAAACATGACACTTAGGTGAGGTGCCAGTTCATATTGTAGTTCATGTAGTACACAGCCCAGGATGTCATCTGGTCCCATGGATGCAGTATTCTTAGCTTTGGAGAGTGCAATTTTTAACTGTGTGGCCATTATTACGGGAATTTGGCAATCTTCCGGTATTGAGATGGGTCATTTAGGGGGTGGGGGGGGTGAAGTTGGCACTGAATCGATCTGCCAGGATATTGGCAATATCCTTGGGATCAGTATATTTAATGCCATTCTGTTTTAGCTCAGAGCAGATCTGAGCATTGCCATTTAGATTCTTGACATAGTTATAGAATGCTTTGTGGTTGTCTTTGGAATCTTTGGCAATTTTATTTTCATAACTAGCTTTGGAAGATTTTATGAGGAATCTCAGTTTCTTACTGAGGCTGGTAAGGGAGTTTTTTGCATCCTGGGATTTTCCTCTTTTCTGCAACAGTTTTTTCCTTTTGTTGTAAAGTTTGTTTATGGCAGGGGACCACCAGACTAGCTTCCTTTTTTTGGATGAGAGCATCTTGGTTCTATTTGGGATGGCACGATTCATGCATGAGTGGATGTGCTCGTACAGTGCCTTAGTGTAGGATTCAGCAGTTGAACTTTCCTGGGGAGGAGGGAGTATAGATCCATTTGGTTGCTTCATCACATACAAGTGAAAGTTTGCAGGCCATGAAATTGTGATCTCTTTAACTGGGTGTGTGGTCTTGGCTTGCAAAGCTTGTGATGGTAGCCCTCAAAAGTAAGTGGCCTAGAGCACTCACATGAAGGGATGTAGAAGGCCCCTACAGTGATGTAGGGGTACTCAAATCAGCCACTGTGGGGTGGGCTAGTGTCTTTTTATCAGAAATGCCCTCACTGCTCACATCATCAGATATGAACATGGGTTCAAATACCTCCGTGGCTCTGGATGACGGCTTCTTCTAGTCATCTCTGATCTGCACTCCAGGGGCTCCTTGTGTGTTGGGGAAAAGAACAGGTTCAAGACCAGCAGGAGGAGGCTGATGGTCTACAGGCATAAAGGGGAAAAGCATCTACAAAAAAAAAAAAAAGAAAGAAAAAAAAAAAGAAAAGATAATCAATTCTGTAGGACAATCTTCCTGGTATTCAAAAATGTAAATATGGTTGCTGCATGCTCCTGGAAGACGTCAGTCAATGTCTCTATCATCACACTATTGCTTTAGATGTTGTATTCTCCAGTCTCTGCACAACTACAGGTTTTCCATTTCATTTCCTGGTGCACAACTTCTGTAACAAACAGGAACATATGACTATCCATCTGAAGTTTCCACTCACCAAATCACAAGACTAATACAGCTATGGCAGTAGTGACCAGACTGCCTCACATCTGAGAGAATTCCTTGGAGCCACATATTTTTTTTCTTTTACCTTCCTTCATCATTCTGTGTATCCTGGCACTACCTGAATTTTAAATAGTCGATGCTCCTTCCATGCTAAAGCTCTAATGCCTGCTTTGTCATAGACATCCCACCAACTTCTGCTGTAAATACAGTGGGTAATGTCACCTTACTATTCATGACTGTGAGTGCACACTTATCTGATATCTACTTTTACCAGGCTTTGACAACGAAGGACATTTTTTTTGTTTACAATAGTATTTATCCTGAATCTTTCCTATTTATCTACATGACATATAGCCATAGATAACAGTTGCACTGCTGATACGCCACTCATGCACATGCAGAATAAATATGTGCATAGAGACTGGGCTGGGTGTACTAATTTAGTAGCAGATACTGTAAACAAAAGATGTACTGAAAAGCATTGCTGGTCTCCATGTACATGTTAATGTTTTACCATTAATGTACGCTTAAGTCAAACACACAACAAAGAGAGATAAGGCCAGCTTATACCATCTATGCTAAA
Source organism: Protopterus annectens (assembly GCF_019279795.1). Classification (NCBI taxonomy): domain Eukaryota; kingdom Metazoa; phylum Chordata; order Ceratodontiformes; family Protopteridae; genus Protopterus; species Protopterus annectens. The sequence goes on along the minus strand of NC_056731.1, from coordinate 166,480,129 downwards.
GAAGCGGAACACAATTAATGAAAGAGATGGTGATTTGTACCCTGCAGATAAGGAGAAACTCTCTTTTAAGACAAAAATAGCAGATGGGTGGGTGAGTAAAACATATATTAAAAAAAATTGAAAATGACAGGCAGTAAGTACACGGGCCTTAAATACAGTTATTCCATGCTGGAATTTCTCTGTTACCTGGATACTTCCCAGTGCTGTTTTTTAATAATGTGATTGAGGTTATATTTAAGTTAGTCTATCACAGTTTATGACTTCCATCTCTTCCATTTTCTCCATTATGAATCTCTGACATTTCTCAAGATGTGTCACATGGCTTATATTAAGGCTGCACAGAGCACCAATAAATAAACTTTATGACTTGATGTGTCAACTTGCTTGGTAATGAATCACACAACAGGCCAGATTCATTAACACCTATATTAAGTGTACATGATCTGTATTCAGGAACATCCCCACCACATTTTCTAGGGTTTCTAATCACTCAGAAAGATCACATAAAGTGTACACGTAGTCTACACTTTGTGGGAACCTTTATGAATATCCATCGATATTTAAGGCAGCAAGAAAGTCAGTAGGAAAACTAAAATTAGGAGGAAGAAGGTGCGAGTTATGCTTGTGCTGTCTGTTCACTCAGAACAGTGTACACTAGTGAACGCTTAGTATAGGCATTAATGAATCCCAGGGATTATCTAGGTCGCTGCAGAAGTAGGACTAACACTTAACATGGAACTAGGTACAGGAGTTACTTTATCAATGATTACAAAAAAAGAATATGAAGAATTATTCCCACAGTAAAGATATATACAGGTGAAAGTAGAAACACAATGGACAGACTAAGAGAGACAGTGATATATGAAGGTATAATGGAAATATTGAATGTATATGTATGTGATGCAGGGAAAAACATTATGTGGTAGACAGTGTAAAAAGACCGCAGTGAACTTATACTCTTCTAAAAAGCTGACAATGGTATACAAGGACAGTAATAAATTCTGTACAACTGTCATATTACCAGCAAAAAAAAAGCAAGTACTTACTAAAGACTTCAGAAAACAGAGATACTCGGTATCCTACAGACTGCTAAGAGGTGACCTGTGTCTGGCAAGCAAGGCATCCTCCGCCCCGTTACTGATGGACTTTCTACTCACGAGCAAGTCAAATAGCATCAGAAATAATTAGTCTAGGGATTTAAAACTCTTCTGCAACATCAAAAGAAAGGGTTGAAGGGACAGGTATATTTTGCAGAGGATACAGCTGCTCTGGACCAGACTCCCCATCCACATAAAACAAAGTTTGTACCTGACCATATTCAAATGCAACTTGGATCTATGGATGGGAAACAGAAAATTCACCCGAGGGCTTCCCCCTGTACTAATAGACAGATGCAGCTCTTAAATGCTTTATCCTATCTACAGGTCCCCCTCAACTTATCTATGGTACGATCCCAGGTATTTTCATTAGGAGTAATATATAATTATCAACCATGGGATGGGTAACAGCAAAATGGGACAGGTTATTTTGAGCACAAAAAGGGAAACTGGCTAGGCTTAAAATGGTCCACAAAGGTAGCTGGCCTAGTACTTATCTATGAACCTATGAACCTATAAGCGACATAAAGACAAGAGATAAGTAGAACTAAATGCTACTCCAAACTTCAGTGAGACCACGGTAGTACGTAACACACCTGTCAACCTCTTAGTGCAAGAAATCTGGACAAAGCCTAAAACAGTGATGGGGCAAAGGCCCCAAAATAGGGACAGATTTTAAATACTGCTCTTATAAACTTAGAAAGTTGATAAAATAACAGGATGGGTGTTGGCATGCATTTTTGAAGGATTTGACTTCTAAAACTGAAATGCATGTCATTATTTAATGGTTCCAATCCTCAGTGATTTGCCAGAAAACCACACATTTTATGATGAACAGACTAAAGATATGAGTCAAAAATCTGGACATTCTGTGAAAATTTGGACAGTTGGGAGTTATTGTATCAAATGATTTAATACCTAAAACAGAAAGTGAACTAAACAACTAGAAATTATTTTTCTTTTTCTTTATTTCATTTGTTAACTAGGTAAGTGGGCTAGTCAGACCCAGGTCACAATGCAACATAAATGTAACATGAGAACAAGACACACTGACACTTTGCCACAGCTATACAGTGTAGAACAGCATATAGTAAATCTATATAAATCAAACACAAGTCTAGTTTATATGAGACAAATATCATATATATGGCATTCGCTGAATGAAGATTAACAGCTGAGGCACAACACCTGAACCCAAGTATAATGCTGGCAGTATAAAATGGTGCGGTATCAGCTAAGGTAAACAGCAGTGAGAGTCATTACCCATAAGCTCTGATTCATAGACAAGCACTGTTCAAGTGTGTTGTACCAATATTTGAAGGGCTGTATGAAGTGGCTCTAGGGAATCAGAAACATGTTTGACTTTTCCTGAAAACTGTTCACACTTTGCACATGGCCGTGACATGGTAGTCAGTACTACACTATGCAGTTATTTCTTTATCAATCTTAAACTTCATGTCAACACTGAAAAAATATAAACCAGGGAGACATTCATATATGTGTAGGTTTCATAACTACTACTATCCGTGTAGAATCTCTTACCAACAATCAAGCATTTTATACATCCCTAACTGGAAAAATTTCCAGAAATGACCAAAATGCAATCATGCCTATAAATGGAAAATGAGCACTTCTAATAGGTTCCTGATATGAATCATGCATACAGAATTGTTACAGTATAACTGCTTGATTTTCACAGTAGCATGTGAGCATGCTGTTTGGCAGAATACAATGGACCAAGTACTCCAAAGAATTCCTAATGCACAATAGTAGAAAGATACCATCTAGTGACAGTGTAGACAAAATAGGATAGCATACATAGGTTAAAAGTATGGGGTGTGCTGCAAACACAGGCAGGTGTGAATTTTTCAAATATGAAAATGCATACTGTGCTGCTCTGTGGCACTGAAGGATAAATCTCAACAATATCGATGACTTGAGATCAGTTAGTGACATAATGACCCACTATGAGACGTCAATACAAAACTCTAGCCGGATTCATAAAGATCAACACAATGTGTACACTTTCTGAATTCAAGAACTGCCCTACCACTATATGCCTGTGGTGTCTATTCACGTAGAAAGGTTACACTAAGTGTACGCATAACGTACAAGATCTATGTACCAGCCACAGATGGATGGATTACAACAACCATTTTCAAATGGTCACCAAACCCTTAACCACAGCCACTTCTAGAAGGTAATTATTGAACAGTTTCACATTCCAAGAGGGGTGACCTCTGTCAAAGAAAGGAATGATGTTCAAATTCAGTCAACATCACTGAGTGGCAGAGAAAGTGCTGCTGTAGCATCTACCAGGAAGGACATCCCCAAAATGTAGGTTACAGCATCTCCTGGGATGAATACTCAAAATGACTTACACGGGTTACTGCATCCCCTGTGGGGGATGTCTGAAGGACCCATGTAAGTTACTGCATCTCTTACAAAGCATACCACAAAGGAACCAGAGAAGTTACTGCTCCAAACACCCAAAGGAGCCACAGACACTAATCTGTGAACCTAAGACGTTTGCCTAAGAGGCAAAGTCTTAGAGGAAGTGGGAATTGTATTTGTGATAAAAATAGTACAAATGTTACTACAATTAATATAAGAAAGTACTAGTATCAGTAATCAGGCACTGTTAGTTAAAAGGACTTTCCTGTATGATGTTATTATGGAACATGAAAGCACTAGTCACAGTAAAAATATCAAACCTGACGAAGAATCATGGCTGTTGCTTTAAAGATAATAATACCAATTCCAGCTAAATGGCAAGTGCATTTGCAAAACAACCTAAAACGTATACAGAATGATTCAATTACTCATTTCTAAGTTCTTACTATAGAAAAAAACAAACAGTTGAGATGGGACATATGTGGAATTCATAAGCAGAGAACATGTATATCAGCTGGATTTACTAGAACAGAAGAAAACCATGAGTTAAAGGTGATATGAGTAGCACCTCTGATCCCTACGTATTTATTATACTGAAAATGTATATGTACCTCAAATATAGAACAGATTTGTTTCCCTTTATTCTCCTTGTAATGTATACATTTGTACCTAGCCATCCAATCATAAAGAGCAGCCTTAAAAGTAACCAAAGTAGTACTTTGTTTGACTTGTAGTGGTAATTTTTTCCACAGGCTAGGAATATGTTGAGACAGGAACCTATACCTATAGTGATTTCTAATTATTTGTTGGTGTGCACTTAGATTTCTAACGTGGGTGTTAGTAGAGACATACTTTTGCAAACAAATAGGAGGTCAAATAGGACTGGGTCACCTTGGAGTAGCCAGTAGATTAATGGATAAAAGGACAGTTATGCTAATTTGTCTAGCTACTTAAAAGACCTAAGGCCTTTAATTTTCTTAGTTAAAAATCTCTGGGGTTTTTCCATTTGAATGGCATGCTTGGAGTCATGCATACCAAAGGGGCACTGATTCAACAACTGGCCTGATAACGGAAGATGATAGGATAACTTCTTAGGATCTTGAAGACATTCCCTTGGAAATTAACTGGGCCAAACAGAACAGTTTCCTAACTAGATGAAAACAAAGAATGAGTAAGAGAAACAGCTGAACACAAAGGTATAAAATATGAGGTGGGAGCAGCTTTTACTGTTGGACACTACAAGGCTGCACTTTTTGCATTTAGCTTGAGACCTTTTTCAGTACACCAGGTATGTGCACATGACAACCCTTGCTGGAACTGTGTAGTTTCAGAGGATAGATAGCTTGGACTCATTAGCAAACTTGGTCATCCCCACTTCTGAGATACTGAATTGGGTGACAAAATAAATACCAAGCAGGAAAGAGCCCAGCACTACGTTACCTCACTCGTTACTGTTTAATGTTTGGGAAGGTACCAGAAACTTTCACAACTTGGGACCTATTGTATAAACAATTTGCAATCCAGCAGACAATGTAGGGGGTTACATTAAGTTTGTCTAATCATTCAATACTACCAGCATTGGGAACAGTAGCAAAATTCTTGGCCAGATCAGGACACTAACATCTACAACTTCTGTAACTTTTTTAAAGATGTTTACTAGGTTCAAGGGACAGGACCTGACCTTTACAAAACCAAAAAGAATGGAGTCTAGATTAGTTAAGCTGCTTATTTCTGCATAAAGGAGTTCTGCTATGATACATTCCATGGCTTTGTATACAAGTCTGCTAAAGCTAATGAATTCTATAATTACCTAGGTTTGTACAGCGGCCACCCTTGTGTACCAGAGTCACAGTGGCTGTTCCCCAGGCATCAGGCATAAACCCTGTGCATAGGCTTACACTGAACACTTTCAGCAGATGTTCAGATGGTGCATACTTAGCACTAATGAAACTGCAGCTCGGTATGTTATCTGGTCCCATGAAAATGTTATATTTAGCCTTCATCGTGGATTCCAAGACTGCTTCCAATATAATTTCATGGGAAACTAAAAGTTCAGTGATATTAGAAGCAACAATGTGGCAGGTGGGGTAAAGATGGCAAGAAATATGATGGCTGATACATTGGTTATAACCTTGGGTTTGGAATGTGTGATAGCATTAAGTTTGAGCTCAGTGCATCATTGAACATCATTCCCTAATTTCCTTACATAACTGAAGAAAGATTTGAAGTTTGCTTTGGTATCTATAGAGGCCTTACGTACATTTTTGAATAGTGTTGCTAGGTTCCTTGCTATCATGTTTCAGTGTGGTCTTCAAGTAGGAGGATGGGAAGATCTTGCAGTTGTGCAGTTTATTAATATGGGAGTTCAGAGAGAGGTTTATTCCTAAATTTACTTTTGCATATAAGGTAGACAGGTAATGGTCTTTTTAAAAAAAGCTATATAGGTGCTGGCAAAAGTCAGAAATGAATGCAGCAGACCTCTCAGCTGGGTCCATTTGCAGGGGGATTGCTGGGAAATTTACAAACATCTTCTTTAAGCTGAAGTAGGTTTGTCCCAAAGAAAAATCCCTAAATAAGGTCTCATTTGCTGGTTAGATGGTATCCCTAGGCCGAACAGAGAAAATAAATGATTAGTAATCAAATTTAACCAGGGATGAGGAGATGCATGGGGTTACAAGTGAGGGCTAGGTTGGTAATATCCAAGTCAAAGAAATTAGAGCATCTAGTGAATCAATTTACAGTTTGTCCCAGTGTACTGCTATTAACAAGTGTAACAAATGCTGAGAGCATTTATTTTTACAAGTATAGGTTTGACAATCACTGTATGAATGACTGAAGTCCCCTAGCAAGAAGGAGTTTGGTTTGATATAAATCCCTCAATGATATTAAGAAAATTTCCATGAACTTTAGGGGCCTCTGATAGGAATCTACAGCTAACAATGAAGTAATAGTTGGATTTTTTAAAGTTATTTGAATCTCCAAGAGCTCCAAATTAGTGTTGCGGGTAACATGATTTAAGATGATGGTGTTTCTGACAAACGTAAATACTCCTTTGCAGTTACTCAAGGGCCTGAATGTGTGATAGGCACTAGACCCTGGTGTAGAGGGAGTGTTGTTGTTACACTGAAACCATGTCTCAGTAACTACATAAACATGCATGTCAGGGCTGGACAATGACTTTAAATTTGACAATTTTCTATTTAGACTCCCGGCACGGAGTAGTGCCACCATCATGTTGTCCAAATCTGAGACTGAGTTTGCTGTGTAGGAATATCCTGTGGGGGGATTCTGCCTAAAAAGGATTTAACCAGGACTTAGAATTCCAGCTATGAGAGGTGTAAGCCATCCTAGTGAAAATGAAAGTCATATCTACTATCTCACTCCAGGCCGACACATACTGTGCTCCTAACGAACGACACCAACCACCTGGTCAATTGTTAAAGTCAATTGTCTTGTTATCTAGCGATCATTCCTGGTGAAGACAGGATACTACTATTCCAGAGAAGTGTCTTTCCTTCCTCTAATACATGTATAGTACATTCTAGCAAGTCATTCTGCATGTTTCTCTGGGTAGAGAACCTCAGGTCATTAATTCCTACATGAGATACCACTAGGTTGTAGTTAGGTCCCTTAAACCAGATAGAACCTTAGAGCCCTTGAGACATCACAGATCCTGATACTGAACAAGCAGCTTCCAGTCACCCTATTCGTATCCATTCTAGTGAGTGTGGAGACTGCGTAACTATGGAGTCACCTATGACTAAAATACGTTTCTGTGTGGAAGCAGACTTAGTGAGCCTTACAGACTTGGACCTGCTTTCCTGATGAATACTGGGTGAGCTGTGTGGATCTGCAATACGTATGAGTTGAGAAGGAGTAAGTGCTGGCCTTGTGAGCTGGAGGCTGAGATCTTTTAAAGTATATTCTAAGAGGCTTTAGTACTTTTTTCTTTACAGTCTCAGCATAAACTATGAGCCTAGTGATGTGTTGTGACTGGGGAACAAGGACTGGTCATAGTACTCAGGGTTGGTGGGAGACTACTGTTGTAGACCCTGGAAATTTACGGATAAGGCATTTAAGGTGATACTCTGAAGTTAGGTTAGAAGGCAGATAATATAGCAATAATTAGTGAAAAGACATAATTAGGTTTACCAAGAATGATGAATAGTGGTGATTCACCTACTGGCTGCTACCTGACTACTACTAGCGCTAGTCTCAATGCAGATACACACAGCTAGGAATCAATATCCACCTCCTCCTTCTTTCATCATAAGCAAAGCAGTAACACTAATCTCAAGCTGGTTCATGAGAAATGGGTCACAAGCTGTTTGATGTTCAGCAGTCCCTTTACAGATGCTGCAGAGGTCTGCCATTGTAGCCTCTCCTGGTAGATGCCCTTGATAACACAACAGAGAGTCAAGTTGCACAAATGTCCAACATTTTAAATTGAAGAGGTTCTACTAAAATGGCAAACAGACCAATCAGAGAAGTGTCAGACACACACGCACACACACACACACACACACACACACACACACACACACACACACACACACACACACACACACACTGCCCAATCAGAGACTGTCAGGAATCAATGTTCTTTGTGCTTCTTCTCTCACTACGAGCAAAACAGTGGCACTAATCCCAAGCTCACTCCAAAAAAATAATTTTCAGGCCTTCTATTGATTAGTAGCCTCTAGAAAGGCTAGAGAACAACCTCCTTCTTCTCATTTTCTCAACAAGAAAAAAAAAAACAACGGAAGCAGTAATCCCAAGCCGATAACTAAGAAGTGTTTTTTTTTGCCTTCTAGTGGTTTTTAGTCTTGCCCAATGTCTTGCAGATTTTTAAAATAAAACTTAGAGAAATTTACTACTCTAGTTACTGCAGTGTGCACTAAGTGGGTGGGGAAATATGGAGGAGAAGGTAACTCAAGCTTTAACAATCTAAGGGGGTGGCCTTCCCAGTCCGATCGCCTAGTGCTCAATGGTATTAGCAGATAAAATGAAATTAAGGTGAACTTCCAAAGACAGGCTTACAGCAGGGGTGGGCGAATCAAGAGCCATCAAGTTTAAAAAAACACATCAGAGACGGGTGGGTGCAAATAGAGTCACACAACAGCAGTTGTCCCACTGCAGTGACAGCTCTCAAAGATTAAAACCCCTCTTTTTTCTGTTCACCTTAAATAAAAAAAGTGCTACTTCTCAGTTACTCCCCAAAGCTAAACGTAATCCTGTTGCAATCAGAGAATAGAAAACATTTTTTTGCTAACTGGCCTTAATCAGCAACTAATAAAATGGTATACAGTCAAAGAACAGTGGCAGCTACCAAAGATTAAAGATACTGAAAAAAAAAAGCTTAGTACACTAGAAGCTAAACTATCCTTATTGCTTTCTCATTACTTATGTCATCCCTTTCATACAATTTTGATGCATCTGCAGTTTGCACTTATGTGGTTCTACACTTGAGTTTTGAAGGGTAGCTAGGGTCTCTCAAGACAAAGAGAGTTTGGGGTAGGATGCCAGACATCTAATGCTGGCCATATCTCTCAACTGTACATATTTTTGCAGAATGTCCCGATTTGTGCCTCATATTTTGTTCTTTTTCTCATAAAATTGTGGTTTTCTAGCCAATCATTAGCAAATCAATGGGGGGAGGGTTAATCTCAGAAAATGACAGATATTTGAGTTTCACACTTCATACCTTTCAGAAAATTTAGTTATTCTATCAACTTTGTAACTTTGTAAGAGAAATATTAAAAAAGTGTCCATTTTTTGGGCCTTTGCCCCCCCCCCCCCATTATTTATGGCTTTGTCCAGATTTATTGATCTAAGAGGTTAAGAGGTATGATTGCTGGTCTATGCATTGAAAGTTTCTGAAGCTTGCAGATATGGTTTAAATAAATGCAAAAGTGCTTCAGGAAAACCTCTGATCTGATATAAGTAATATGTACCAAATTTCAAAATTTAAAGGTAGTTTGGAGGGAACGCATAGATTAAATGTCTTTGAATAAAACGGGAAAATGTAGATAAGCAGTGGCAGCTCCCAAAGATTAACACTTTCCCTATTCTGATTACCATAAATAAAAAAATGCTACTTTTCAGTTTCTCTCACAAATTAACAGCATTTAATCCCTTTGGAATCCAAGAATGGAAAACATACCATTGCTAATTGACCCTGGCCAACAACTTTTTTTTTCAAATCGATGCTTGTCTGGGGGTGTTCTGGCTGTATAGTTTATTCTCTATATACATATATAAAAAGACTATCTAAACAAGGGTCCTTGTTGGGGAAAATGAATAGAGTGTTCCCCTACATGGCAAGTCACCAATGAACATATTCTGCAGCTTGCAACCTATTACCGGACTTCCCTCATATTCCTCAGTGTGAAGCAGAACTACTGGTATCCACCTAAATGATCTGTGTCAATCTTAATGACCTGGAGGACACTTGTTCCTTCTACATAACCTGCCCACCACCCACCATGAACTTCAAGAACTTCAGAGTAATGTCTCACAGTTATCTGTGACCCCAGTCATGACTGAGATCACAATTATTTGTGCCAATCTGCCACAAACACTACCTGTGGCTTAAATGTTGTATGTGCAGGAAGTTACTTAAATCAGTCATCCTACCCTAAGGTCAAGGGTCAGCTCCCTATTAAAATGCTGACACTTGAAATGCTGAGTGCTGATAAGCTGAAAAAAAAACTGAAAACACTGAAAACACAAAAGAGCAAATTCCAAAAATCGCTCTTCTCTAGGACTTCCAAGATAGCTGCACATTGAGTAACAGCTTAATTTCAGCTCTCCCGGTGTGAAAACAGAAACACAGAAAATAGAGACAGTGAATTCATTTTTTTTTTTTGGGGGGGGGGGGGGGTAAATTTCAGTAGTTGGCTTGTAAGTGCATTGCCTGAATTCCAGAAGCAAAGAAAGTCAGAGAACCTGAAAGAAAATTAACCTCAAAAAATGAGGAAAAAACACTGACTGGAAAGAAAGATGCATCTGTCCAGCAAAAAGCAGTGCAAGCTCCAGCATTGGTGCAAAACATGACTTCCAGTAACCAAGAGTTAAAAGTAAATCAAATGCACATAGAACTGATTAAAATAAATGAAACACTGATGGAGTATATCAACTCAAATATCAGAAGGCTGGATAAAATGGAAGAAGTTTTACACAGATATTCAGATGAGGTGATAAAACTGCAAAATCAGACATCAAAATGAAGAAAAGGCTGGCTGAATATGAGACTGCTCAATAAGAGATGTTTTAAAAAATAATAGAATTGGAGGACAGAGCATGTGGGAAAAACCTGAGATTTTCTGCTGTACCGGAAAGCTGGAAGGAACATACTGTATTTATTTTATAAAAGCACAAATAAGCAACTGGACTGGTATTCTACACCAGTTGTTAACTGAAAGGGCACAGTGTGTGCATGCTCCAGACCTGGCCAAGAGAAAACAACCTAGACTTTTAGTAGTAAAGATGCAATCTCACCAGCAGAAGGAGTTGAGTCTTACAAAACTGTGGCAGAAAGACAAAGTACTAAAAGTGGGAGACAGTAAAGTGTTTGTGGAAAATGGTTACTCAGTGTACACCAGGCAGAAAAGGAGTACATTTATTCAACTAATGAGGGAATTCTGAGAAGCAGTTCTAAGATGCAAACTACTGTATTCAGCTATCTTCAGAATATTCTTTCCTGAAGGGATAAAATCATTTTTACCCAGAGTATGTTAAGGAGGAAATACAAAAGTGCCCAACACAAACTGAGCTTTGAAACAGAAGGAGATTCTGCTTCTTATTCTTCTGGTAATAAAGACAATGGAGAGACTGTGACAGTGAAATCTTGTCCAGTGTTTCAACAGAAAATGCTTGAGAGAAAAAAAAAGCACAAGAGTTGACTAAAAGAACTGAAAGTATGCTGGAAAGGAAGCAGGGGCTGGATTTGGGAGATGGAGATAAACAAGTATAAAACCAGCAACTTCGGTAACTGACAAATAAATGTGGGATTATAAACCATTAATTACATTTGTGAAACATGTTAGAACAACAAAACCCGGAAATACTGGCCTTTTTTACTTTGTTAAACTTGAAGGGGACTATAAAGCATATGCAATACTTCAATGTCATTAATGTTTGGAGGAACACTTAGGATAGGGGAAGAGAAAGGAAAGAGTTAACTGTACGTAAATCAACTTCTTTTGTTCTTAACAGGAATATTTGTACAATGCGCAATATCTGCATGCTATAAAGTAAAGTTTTCTCAGTATTTTTCAAGTATAATGGGGATACTAAAGTGAACTGGTGCCACTGTTTTTTTTTTACTTTTTTTTTCTCCTTGTTCAGTTTTAAGAAATGAAAGCAATGCAATATACAAAAAAAAAAAAAAAAAAAAGAAGAAGAAGTCTGTTTGAAAGAGTATGATAAAAGAAAAAATATGTGTTTTTTCTTGCACAGGGGAATGACTGGATTAAGGCTCTTGCTTTATCCAGTAACAAGTTTTAACAGAAAGCAAATAAATAAAAAAGAACATTAAACACACTAAAGCTCTCCTCTAGCAAATAAATAAATACTTGTAGGAGCAACCCCGTATCTAGTTCTCATGCCTCCATGGAGACAATTTGATAAAGAGCAGTACAAGTGGAATACTTCTTTCTTTTAATGTCTTTCTTTCAATGGCCAAGAGATAATGTTTATGAAAGCATTTAAGTATTTTCTGTTTCTTGGACAGCAATAAGATTAGACAAAACCCAACAGCACTTAGAAGCACAGGCTATACCAGGCATCATAGCATGGATAACCTTCCTTTTAGGTTAACCCAAGTTTGTGAGTGTGGCTGTCAGTTTGGGCCAATTGTTCTTATCAGGAAGGTAAAACTTCAATATTTGAAGATGTACATAGTTTGTACATCAGTATTAAGTTAATGTTTTTAGCGTATATTGGGGTGTATTTTTTGAGGGCTTTCAATAAAACAAAATGTTTTGTAAGATGTGACATAGGCTCAAATGGATATGACAAGTAACAACTGTACAAAAGGTCAACCTGCCAAACATTAGTGCGTGCATGTAACACAAATGCTAGAATTAGATAGTTAACAAAAAACTGTTACAAATAAAAGGTGGAAATAATAACTTTTTAGTATAATGAGCCTTTCGATATTATCTTTAAATGGTAATGGTCTCTAAAAATACTTACAAAAAACAGTAGCAAACTACATTAAAAATGTAGAGTACAAATAGCTATGCTACAGGAGACACACTTGGATAGAACTGAATTTGATAAAGAAAGCTTTTCAATACAGTTATTCAGCAGAATATCTGGGGAAAAAGAAAAGAGGAGTACTTACATTAATTGCAAAAGGAGTTCCAGTAGTAATAGAAGAGTACTGACAATAAAGGTAGATTTGTAGTACTAAGGGGTTACTGGCAAGGAAGGAGGATTACACTGGCATTTACTTATATTCCACCTAAAACTGCTATAATGGACCTTAAGAAAATTCTGGGAGAATTTATCAGTTTTCAGCAGGGAATATTACGTACAGGTGGGAAATGGAATTTGATTTTCAGCAGAAGATATGTGTCTGGGGGGGGGGCAAGAAGGGAAATTATAACAAAGGTGGGTAGATTTTTGAAGAAATTTATGAAGATACTTGGCATGGAAGATGTGAATTCAGTAGTAGTAATTTGGAGTGAATAATTTATGTTTGAGCAGAGAACCCAGACAGGGGTGTCCTCTTTCCCCCTTTGTTATTTGTACTATATTTAGAATTACTGGCAAAGAAAATAAGAGACTGACAAAATTCAAGGATATAATTGGTATGATAGTCAAGAAAAGCTGGCTCTATTTGCAGATCATATTATTTTATACCTTGTAATAACAGAAAAAGGATATTTCAGTGGTGTGGAACATTGAGACAGTTAAAAATCTGTTTGGGATACAAGATTAATGAAGCTAAAACAAATGCAATAGCTGTAAATTATGTACCCACACATTAATTGGTTCAGCAATATCCATATTTATGGGGGCATGTTAAAATGAAGTACTTAAGAGTATGGATTAAAAAGCATTCCGATGTGGCAGCTAAGGATATGTGGGAAGAGACTAAACAAAAGATAATACAAAAACTGAGAAATTAGATGCACTGTTACACGGATATGGATATCAAGATACAAGAAGTTAAACTTTTTCAGTCCCTTTAGTTTTATACACAGGTCAAGCATATTTGTATCAACCAGAGAAGTTGTAAATAGCAATTAATAAAGAGTTGAAAGATTTTATCTGGTATGGAAAGATAGCATGAGTCAAGTGAAATATGCTGATTCTTCCAATTGAGCAAGGTGGTTTGGGACTACCCGACTTAAAGGGGTATTTCAGAGCTACACAGTTAAGGCGCCTATACATAGCGCAAGCAGAAACCTATAATTCAGAGTGAAAAGGAATGATGATGAAACAGGGGGGGAAGCTCAAGAAACAAGTACAGCCTGAGAATTTGGATGCAGACCCTTAAGAATAACAACAATAATCATGCAGAATATTATATTTATAAAGTAGCACAACATATTCTAAGAAATAAGCCAACATGGAAATGGAAAAAGAGGAATCTGCCAATAGGGATGACTGCAACTAGGTACTGGGAGCAAATAACTAGAGATGGAAAGGTAACAGAATGGAAACAGGCCAATCATTTGTTTGGGCTGCAGGACAGAGATTGCCTTCCCTACAAAGGATTGATATCAGAGAACAAGCAAAGAGAAAGAAATAGGGGGATCCTAAACAAAAGACCAGCACTGGTAGAGTTTTTAGTGGAATCTAGAACAGAAGTTGCTGTTAAAAAAAAGAAGAGTTAGTAGAGCATGCAAAATTTTGCATGATAACTACAACAATCAACCAGAGCAGATTAGAAAGGATTGGGAAGAGATACTGGATAAGCTATTCACAAAGAAACAATGGGCAGATATATGTAATGTCTCCCAAATATGCAACAAAGATTAGAAGATTTAGGACCTTTGTTTGGAAGTGTTTACACAAGTAGTTTTATACCCCAAGTAGACTCCAAAGAATTTTTCCTCAGGTAGACAGCAAATGTTGGAGGTGTGATAGGGAAGAAAGAGATAAATGGGAACATATTTCTTGGAATGTAATGAACACAAATTGGTGTAACTAAGGAAATTATTTTTTTTTGAGCTATGATACAGAATCGGAATTGCCTAGACATATTAAGGCCTTGCTGAGTCTAATCATCGTGGCTGCCAAAAAAGCAATTACTAGAAAATGGAAAAAGTCTACACCAATTTTACTATAAGTAGTGGATATAGTAACAGAGATAAAACAACTGGAATTTGGATTTTTAGAAAAGGGTAGGAACAAATTACATAGGAAAAAATGGGAATTGTGTGAACAATACATGCAGAGGAGCTATGTAATGTTTGACTGACAATGACTGGATAGATTATAAGTGATGTATAATGTTTGCAACTACAATTATGTCAACATGGTTTGTGATATATAATATTTACAACTAAAATTATGCCAATATGGTTTCTTTTCATTTATACAAATGTATGACTGCCAATGTCATATGTGATAATTTAATAAAGATTTTTGTTAAAAAAATTGCTCTTCTTCTTTAAACTTCTTCTTGCAGGTGAAGCAAGCCCTCCCTGCACCCCCTCATGTGGGGAGCAAGCCCCATCCTGAACTTATATATACCAACTCTGAGATCACCATACTTTGGAGAAAAGGGAATATTCCAAGAAATGGCATCTTGGGACTGGATATATGTTAAGTCCCATCTTTTGGCCATTCAGTCTCTGCATTTTGGGACTCACTCAAGTGGGTCCCAACATTTCAAATAGTTATCTCAAGGGTTGTTGCCTTTCACTAGAGACCAGACTGGTGTCATAATGGGGAGCTGAAAGAGCAAGCAGGTATTTTAACTGGTTTAAGCAGAAAAAGTTCTTATCAAATGCAAGATTTTGCACAAAAGAACCAAACAGCTCTTCGATCTTTTTAACAGGGCAGGGGTTGGTCTGAATACTTTGCCAAAATAGCGCATTCCTGAAGGCATTGCAATTAAGGATGTAGCCAGGCAGATGCCTTGCACTTCACAGCATAAACCTTTTAAAAGCAACCAATGTTTATTTTATGCAGTGAGGTGTGTTACAAATTTAACAAAAAAAGCTTTGTGACATTTTGCTATGGGTTTTTTCCCCAAATAACTTGATTTGCAATTCTAAAAAAAAAATGGTAATAATAACCTGTTCTGGAACATGCACCTTCCAAGTCAGAGGGGTGACAGATCTCAACTGTCCCTGCCTCTGCAGAATGCCCCTGAGTTTGCCTACTTTTGCCCTGTCCCTTGCAAACTTTTTCATTTTTTGGTAACATTACAGTCAGCAATGCCAGACTTTACAGTTTAATAGCTGTTGTTCAGAAAATGCATGTGAATGCAAAACTTGTTCTATTACACTCTTTAAAAGAATTAGAGTAATATTTAAAACATGTCTCTAACACTGGTCCTTTGTCGCCCATGATTTTTGGCTCTGTCTCCAGGTCATAAACAAAGAAGTTCAGAATTAAGGAGAGAGATAATTTCTCAAAGTCAGCTTACAATTACAAAAGCCCCCTTGGCTATGCCTCTGATTGCATTCTTATTGTATAAATGTTGCCCCCTCCACTCCGATCTTTTGTGGGACACTGCCAAATAGTAAACTATATATAAGTGAAACACAAAGTAACACATACTTGCTAACCGCAAATCATCAACTTTTAAAAGGGGCAATGAGACTGGGTTGTCTTTACTAATCCAGATAGACCTACAGAAATGAAAACTTTGCAGCCCGCTTGACAGTGTAGAGATAAGGCTTCAATCTGTGCCACCATCTACCACAGTTCAGAAAAGGACTTTGGCCACTGGTAGGGTCAGACAGGGGAGGAGTTAGGATGAAGCATCCAACTGACAGCTTTCCCATTTCATTGTAGTTTGTGGAAAAGGATCTCTGCCCTGTGCTATCTCTGATGGACACCAGGAGTTTCACAGGCTAACAACTGACCTAGGGGGAGTGACATTATGTATTTTGCTTGCTGAATCAGTACATATACTACACAGGCAAGTTACTTCTCCTGGGGTAGGAATGCTGACTGAATGCACTGACTGACTGCCACTGCATGATAACTTCCCCTCCCCTGTTGGGTACTCACTCCCCAGCTCTTAAGAATTACACAATAAGGCCAACTTTATGAGGGCTGGGAGGCCAACCCACAGAAGGGATGCATCTGGGATTCCTAGAATAAATGCTATGGGTTCTCCATTGAGAGTGGTGAAGAGTGCAGGAAAAATATAGCGGGCCTGTAGTGTGCTGGGTGGTGACCAGGGAGTTTAAAAAAGAAATGAAATGTATGCATTTCTGTTTGCCATATGCATTTTTTCATTTTTATATGGCATCAGACACATATTTGTGACAAATGTACTCACTTCTTAGCAGCTATACACCACTTATTCTTCTTGCAACTGTTTTAACTTTCAACTAAAATATCCAGAAATGTTACAGCCCATACTTTCCAGCTGACCTCTACTAACCCTCAGGAATTTAAATGCTCCCCACTGGTTCTCCAGGATGCTAGCAGAGCAGGCCTTCCCACACCACAAATGTATAGCCTCCTTCAGGAGAAAAGATGTAGAACTGGAAACCATCATCCCAGAGGAGCCTGTCAGTTACACTGTCTAAGGGAGCAATGTGTAATAATGTCAAGGTTTGAAGTTTGCTTCCTCCTGCACAGGATGTCATCCAGTCTCCTTTGCTAAGACTAAAACTTGACTTTCTAGGCTTGTGGTGCTCACCAAAGGTAATCTGAGCAGCACAGGGATTCACACACACAACAGAGTACTGAGGCCGGGGCACAGCTGTCATCTTAAGTACATAAAACGTAATAACAGGTCCGGCAATCATGACTAAAAGCATAAAACTTTAAGAAACTTCCAATAAAGTCAATAAATATAACAAAGATAAGCACTTTCACACCAAGTGCTTCATCAGATTTAAAATGTGTTCTAAAATCAGTCTATTTAAAGCAAGAACAACAAATCAGGAAATAGAATCAATTGAGCAATGTTACAATTAGTGATGTACTAGTCTTCATAGCTGGTTTTCAAGGCATATTCCCATTCAAACATGGGAATTTATCAGCTTGCAATTCAGCAATCCATTTCAAATCAGCCAACTCAGTTAGTTGCATTATTAAGGTCCCCTCCCCTAATACTGGGATCAACAACCTGTAAGGTCATAAACATAAAGGAATGCCCTGTATTCTCTGCAATATGTTTGTATAAAGCATTGGACGAATTTTTAACCTAATATCACACATATGTTGTAAAATACATTCCTAAATAGCCTATTGGTTTTACCTATATAGAAACATACACATAATTTACAACTTGCCAAATAAATTAAATTCTTAGTTCTACAGTCAGCACACATCCTACACCTATAGCTAACATCAGCTATGGGATGTTGAAATAAATTTGACTTATTAATAAACTTACATGCTCTGCAATTATGACATGGAAAAGTACCAAATATGCCTAAAATATTTTTCGGCTCCTTTTTCAGCCCATAATAAAGTTGCCTTTTTAGTGAGCAATTGCTCCTGAAGGCAAAACTGGGCTTATCATCCACAATATGTCTGATATCATCTGAATATAATATTGGCCAATTCCTTTTGATTACATCACAAATAACTCTTACATTGCTGCTATAAGTAAGAACCATTCTATTTTTCAAAATAGCATCTTGTTTCTTGGTGGAAATTTGCTTCACTCTAGAAAAATGCGGTCGTCCAGCATCAGATCTCAGACTATCCATTAAAGAAAAACCCAATATTAGGGATATTCAGCAAAGCAAAAATATCCAGCATTATCCTGGCTGTGTTCTACTTGAACTACAGAGTGAACTGGCACCTCACCTTTATGCCCTGTTCAATCACAGCCTCACCTCAGGCTTAGTCCCTACCAAATGACACACTGCTACAGTCATCCCTCTCCATAAAGGAGGCGTGACTACAGACCCTGAGAACTATCACCCCATTAGCCTGACGAGTCTGATATGCAAAGCTATGGAACACATCATCATGGACCTAATAAACAAGGATATAGGGAATCTCCAAACTCTGGATCCCACACAGTTTGGTTTTGTGAAGGGTAGATCATGCCTGGTCAACTTCTTTGAGTCAGTCACCAGAGCTGTGGATGAAGGAAAGATGGTTCATACAGCCTACCTTGATCTTACCAAGGCCTTTGACACCATTCCTCACTCAGGAATCATAGAAAAACTCACTAAGCTAGGCATCAACCCCTATATCACTTGGTGGGTTGCAAACTGGCTCACAGGTAGAACCCACCATGTAAAAGCAGCTGACTCCAAGTCAGACTGCTGACCAGTCAGGAGTGGAGTCCCACAGGGTTCAGTCCTGGGTCCTCTCCTGTTTGGTATCTACTTCCCTGAAGACCAGGCCAACAGGAAGGGACTCTGGCTGACAAAGTTCACAGACGATTGCAAGTTGGGAGCTATTATTAACTCCCCAAGTGATGTTGACATCCTACAGAAAGGCCTCACTGAGACCAATGGCTGGTGTCAGAACCATGGCCTTAAGCTCAATGCAAACAAATGTGTCGTCATCCCCTTTGGAAAAAAAACCCGCTTCCCATGAATTACCTCATCGATGGTAGTCCACTGAAAACAGAAGGCATTATAACATATCTGGGAACACAGGTTGACAGCAACCTCTCTTTTGGCCACCACATTGCCACTGTGGTCAGAAAGTCCTTCTATGTGGCACATCTCATTATTAAGGGTTTTCCATCCAGGAAGAAAAAGGTCATCATCTCCCTCTACTCTTCCCTCATTAGGCCAGTCATTGAGTACAGTGCCCCGTTTGGCATGTACCTCACTAAACACCTGCATCAACTGCAGAGGCTGCAAAAGTACCTCACAAAGAGGATCCTAGGCCTTAAACATTTATCCTATATGGACAGACTAAAAAAACTCCAAATATTCTCTGTCTCATATCGCCTACTTAGAGACAATCTCTGCTTGACTTACAAAGCCATGTCTGACCCAGCTCTGTTAGAAATGCTACATCTAAAGAAATCCCAATCCTTCCACATCACACGCTCCAGAGCCCTCAACCTCATTAACACAATCAACAGAACATGCTGGAGGGACAGGTTCATAACCCAGAGACTGCCCATGCTATGGAATAGACTTCCCATACATGTCAAGCAGAGCACCTCACTGACCCTCTTCAACAGAAATCTTGATGAGTGGATGGGAAACAGAAAATTTACCCCAGAGATCACTCCAGTGGCTTTACTCAACAGAGGCACTGGGAACAAAGGTCAGGTGGCACAATGCCAGGGTAATCCTATGGGCCAGGCTTGTAAAGCTCCAGGGCCATTAGCCTAGTACACACCCTTTGAACCTATAAGTATGACCCAGCACCACAACTACACAAGCAACTGATATTTTTACAACTATAAACATTATAAAAATTAATACCCCTGACCATGCCTTGTGTAGACGGTCATGTCTGCTAGATCTCTGACATATATCAGTATACTATAGTTCAGACAGATTTAATGAAGTTTACAGTGACTAAATCAGTAAGGGGGAGTTGCAGTTACTGACACAAAGAAAAAGGGCATCTGCAGTTGAAAGTCTCTAGAGCCCGTCGAGCTATGCCCCAACATCCAACACCACACTGTGGTGTTCTTTAGAGATGTATTACATTTAAACAAGGGCCAAGAACTCTGTCTCCATAAACAGCAGTTCAGTCATCAGCTCACCACCTGCTGCCCTATGTTCCTGTGCCATGGCTTCAGCTCTGTGGGTAGCAGCATGGATCATATCCATGACCCTGTCGCAGACCATTTCATAGCCATGGTCCTGGCCACCCCCGCATTGATATTGCTGACAATTTCAGTCCGGGTACTGGCATTGTAGGACAGCTCAGCAGTACAGACAGCAAAGACCAGTCAGTCATTTAAGATGGGCACCTGTACTACCATCTCATTCTCAGCATGTATGAATTTTGGCTAACAGATGAATGTGGATTGGCCACCAGACGCAGCACATTTTCTGTGTGCCCTTCTTTTTAGGCCTAGTTCTGTTGGTATGGACAGCAGTGGAATTAACATCACTGTTACACTATTACTATCCTACTAGATAATATACAATGCTGTATTTGTTCCTGACAGTTAGGCATTTGTATCCACAATATTTAAGTAAATGTCAGGCATGTAGGTGTACTGAGCACATAATCCCCACAAAAAAAACATTAGGTGCAAGTGAACAAAAACACATGGCCATTACACTATTACTGTTACTAAGGTTGTGTCCAATGGCATACAAGCAAGACACACAAAACTAAAATATTACTGAATAGTACTCTGAATATGAGCTCATGGGAGTGTCCTCCATCCACCATAGCAATGCTGCTGGCTACTCATTTAGTTCATTTGCAATGTGCACCTCACGACACTCCTGGCCAGCACATTTAAAAGTACTGACAAACGGACATCCCTTACAAGCATCAGGGAAACAGCAGTCAAAGCAACCATTGTACAAAGGAATGGATTTGTAAGAAGCGGCACTTATAGGAGTAGATATCTCAGACAAAAGGAAATATTTTGACAAAAGCACCCTTAACAGGAATCAAACTCCTTTACCAGAGTTTCGTTCCATACAGTAATGAGGATTTGAGCTTCTCATTGCAATTATATCATGTAGAGTCACCATTCTGAATGCAGTAATTAGGAAATGGCTCATTATTGTTTCCAACACCTCAAGATGTATGACATACACACCTGGCAAACATTGCACAGATTTCTACATGATGCCATGCACAAGCCTGGGTGCATGCAAACAGCATTGCGCATGCACATTCAGTATAACACTTTATGGGTGAAACACCTGTCATGCCGTTTAACCATCTACAGACGAAGTCATTGTACAACATGTATTCTAAACAGCTTGCTGTGTTTCACATCTTCATGTGCCACTGGAACCATAATAACACAGTATCTATATTTTCTGAGTTTGCCATCTATAACACAAATGAGATGCCCATCATTGCATGGCAGATGGGACACATGACAACTGTTTTGGGCACCAACTGCCTGCCATTTTTCCCCTGAGAGTCTTCAAGGTGGGACATCATGGCTGGAGAAGGAGAGGGTAATGCACGTTTTACAGCACATGGGTCGTGTGAGGAGGAGTCTATAATTTTTCTACACATCCTTCACAAATAACCTACCACTGCATGTCATCCACAAATTTTAAATTATGAAGTTTTATATCTCTAGCCCCTACAGAAATCAAAAGAAACAGGCAAATGCACATGAGCTAACTAGAGAACCTAAGAGAGCACCAAGGTGAGTATTCATACTGTCATAAAAATGTCTGGCTTTTAATAATAACAGCAGAAGGCATTAAAATAATGTATAACTTTCAGACACCCATACAATATCTACCATTATCTATTTTATTAGCATAGTTCAAAGGCAGCAGTATAACTGTGCAATATTAAAAGTGTGTTTCTGTACTCTTCCCTTTTTTAATTTTTCCAAATCTTTTGGGTTTCTAATACCATGATGGGAATGGACCCCATTCCTAAGTCAAAATACAATTAAAGTTGATGAAATTAGTATTGTTTCAATTCTTCTTCTTCTTCTTTTGGTTAGGGGTCGCCACAGCGGGACTCTGGTCCACTAATAACTGGCAGTAGATTTTTACGGTGCCAAGGTGCCAGCTCGATGCCCAACCTTCAACGAATTTGCTGTAAATCAAAAGTGCTCTTTGCAGCACCCACAATGTGCCCAGTAATGACTCCTTCTGAAATTCGTACAGAGTTACATGTATTGGCAACATATCTAAATACAATTGTAGATTATTTTTTATAAGACCCGTTGCTCCTACTCTATTGGAACTGTCTGGGTATCTTTCTTCCACATTGCCCTCATTTCTGCTTGCAGATCCTGATATTTTATGACTTTGTGTCTCTCTGTACGCAAGACACTGTAGTCAATGGGTGTGGTGATTTCAATGATCAATGTTACTCTTGTCTTCTTTTCATGGACCACTAAATATGGCTTTCTAGCATCTATCTTTTGAACTTCTGGTAATGGATGATCCCACGTGATGTAAACTTAATTTTCTATGATGCTTTGTGGCTCATGTTTCCAGTGTTTTTCAGCCACTTCAATACCATAATGTTTGCACAGTTCCCAGTGCAACAGTCTTGCCACATTATTATGCCTTTCAGTATACAGTCCTTCTGCCATTAGTATGTCGCAACCAGCAACAACGTGTGTGAGTGTTTCCAATTCAGTTTTACAAAACATACATTTGTCTGTTTCTCCCTCATGTTCAATGGACTTTGTAAACCAGGGTGTACGTAACCCACAATCTTAGGCCGCCAATATTAACCTTTCATCTCTTGATTTGAATTTGCTTCTCCTTAACCATTCCTGCGCCCGTTCATGATCAACCAGGGTGTACGTAACCCACAATCTTAGGCCGCCAATATTAACCTTTCATCTCTTGATTTGAATTTGCTTCTCCTTAACCATTCCTGCGCCCGTTCATGATCAACCAGGGTGTACGTAACCCACAATCTTAGGCTGCCAATATTAACCTTTCATCTCTTGATTTGAATTTGCTTCTCCTTAACCATTCCTGCGCCCGTTCATGATCAACATGAGGTTCTTCCAGAAGTTTTCTATCTCCAATAAGAAAGCACTTGAAGGAAATAAGGCTGCAGACTGTAGTTCGTTGAGTTTATTAAGGCAACAAGAAGAGCATAAACGCTAGAAACACTCCAAACTGCTTTTTCGTTTGCATATAACTTCTTTAGACAGTGTGGAGTGTTTCTAGCGTTTATGCTCTTCTTGTTGCCTTAAACTCAACGAACTACAGTCTGCAGCCTTATTTCCTTCAAGTGCTTTCTTATTGGAGTTGGTGTGTTATTTGGCACTTGGTTCATATTCTCTTTTTTTGCTTCAGAAGTTTTCTATACTTGCAACTATATTTATTCATTTTCCACATTTCTTGAGTTCCCATCTGGTCCTTCACCTTATATTCTTTCTTTTGTTTTTTGGCACATTCAGTTGCTGCCTGATTTTTATCTACTTCTGGTTTAATTTCCATTCCTGCTTGATACATATGCTTCTGCTAGATTAAGCAGAAAAGTCTTCTTAGATTTATTCTCCTCACATTTCAAAACTTTCACTAAATTTGGGTCTTGTGAAGTCAGCAGATATGTGTGGAGTCCCACAACTGCAGATCTATACATGTAATCTATTTCAAGGAGGCCCAACCCTCCTTTATATAATCTTGGTGTGCACTGATTTTTAATAATCATTTGGTGAGCATGAAGCACCCTTCTTGTTTTCTTAGCTAATCTATCCAACACGTTTTGAGGCCAGTCAATCACTCCAAAACTATAAGTTAGGACAGGAAGAGCAAATTGGTTTGTAACTTGGATTTTGTTCCTATACGTCAACTCTGTTTTCAG
Organism: Protopterus annectens; assembly: GCF_019279795.1. Taxonomy (NCBI): domain Eukaryota; kingdom Metazoa; phylum Chordata; order Ceratodontiformes; family Protopteridae; genus Protopterus; species Protopterus annectens. The sequence goes on along the minus strand of NC_056731.1, from coordinate 166,456,067 downwards.
GATTAATTTAAGTCTTCTAAGGTATTCCTTACTAAGTTTTATTTGCATTTGCTCATGCTTTATTGTTGATCCTTCATCAATTCCCAAATATTTATGTACTCCTTCTTGCTCAAGTTGTTTTATATCACATTATTGTCCCAAACTGATGTTTTCTTGGTGCTGCAGTTTTCCTGCTTTATAGGTTGTTTTTGCACATTTATCAAGACCAAATGACATTCCTATAGCATTTGAAAAAGTTTTGACAACTTGCAGTTGAACTTTCACTTCCTCATCTGATGAGCTATACAGTTTTAAATCATCGACAAAAAGAAGATGAGAAGTTTTTACACTTTTTTGTTTTCTATGAGCCAAATTATAGCCATGGCCTAAGCTGTTAAGTAGACAGCTTAATGGGTTAAGGGCCAGGCAGAATAGCATAACAGTAACAATACATAACTTCTTTCTTATCCTCAACAGTCCACTTTATCATCTTTATGGCTCTTCTTTGGCCTATCAGTTTTTTTGTGATTTTTTTGTAGACTACTACTTCCTTCTACAACAGGAGGCCATCCTCCCCCTGGGCCTGGCTTGGCCCCATTGTAGGAATGTTTACGTATTCTGAGGATTCTACACTGTCATCCTTTCCAATCCTGGCACCTGTGCGCCTAGTAGGATTGGGCACTTTTTATCCTGGGTCTTGTGCACCCAGCAACCTTGTTTTTTATTTTTAACTTACTTCTGTTCATGATATATGCTATATAAATACAGTCAACATATTGGTTCGATCCTTGGCTGGGGTGCCTTCTGTGTGGAGTCTGCCTGTCCTCCCTGTGGTCACGTGGGTTTCCTTCGGGTGCTTCGGTTTCCTCCCACATCCCAAAGACATGCTGTAGGTGGATTGGACACTCTAAATTGGCCCTAGGTGTGCATGCGTGTGTGTGTGTGTGTGTGTGTGTGTGTGCTTGTGTGCCTTCTGTAGAAGGTTGGGCACTGGGCTGGCAACTCAGCACCGTAAAAAACTGCCAATCATGAGCTGACAGGTGCTCCGCTGTGGTGACCCCTAACCGGGAAAAGACAAAAGACAAAGAAGAAGTACAATCAACATATCAGTGTCGTCTTGGTGAGATTTTGGAAAAACAGGGTCCACCTCATGAAGGTACTCACCATGACTTGAGGATGAATTCAATTTCAGCAATAATATTCTCCTTTTCTTGCTGAGTTATCTTTCCATTTGGACCCCTCTGTAGGTGGACACATGGCTCATGACATCAGATCTCTCTATTCTTACATAGTGATGATGCATGTGGGTTCAAACCCCCCACCCCACAGTTGTGTTCTCATGAAAACAGGCTTCTGAAACTCATGATGACTTACTGCTTTGAAAAGTGTATTCTGTTTAACTGTATCATCAACATAATTAAAAATGCAATTTTCATTGTGTTTGTATTTCTCTTTCTACATCCTACACTAGTCTCTCTTACACACACACACACACACACATCTCTCTCTCTCTATATATATATATATATATATATATATATATATATATATGCGTGTGTGTGTGTGTGTGTGTGTGTGTGTGTGTATGTGTGTGCCTGTACATTTTTTTTGTTTATTTTGCTTTTCGTTTCTGACAATTTATTTTATTATTATATGTAACAGCACAGCAACCAGTACCGATCCCACTGGGAAGGTCTGTCCACCCTCCACAGTGGCAGCAGCAGTGCCACTACCACCACCAGCAGCAAAAGTTCCCAGCATATCTGGGTCCCAGCCTGCATCAGTTGCCTCCAGACCTCCTGCCCTACCTGTACCACCTGAATCATATAGCTCTACACCAGAGGGGGGTACAGCTGTACCCACCAGCAGCAGCGTGCGCGCAGGCAAAACCTTTGTCACCCATCAGCAGCTGGCACAGCTTGTGAGGTACATAATCAACAGAAGGTTGAATGTCTGCATCAGCCAAATGGAAAATATCATCTGGTGACTCTCTGAGTTGCCCCACTGTCCAACAATGTCGCCAGCTCCTCAGCCAGGGCCCAATGGTGGCAATACCCAGGGTGATGAGTAACCTCCCACTCGGTCTCAGCTGGCAGAAACTGTCTTTGTGAACACCCAATCCTATCCCAACTTGTGTTTCCATGCCCATCCCTGCTGGTTTTACAATCCTCCCCTCACCACTGACTTCTCTCTGCTGTCTGATATGTCCTTCACCAGTGTTCCTACTCCCCTTCCCTCATTGTGCTACCCCACACCCTGTCATTCTTGTCTGTTGTTCCCTACTTCCTGACAAATCCATCTTAACTTAATCTTATATCCCTTACTTTCTTCCCCAGCTTTTCTTTCTCTTCATAAAAGAAAATTGGGCACAAAAAAAGTATTTACGTCCTATCCTACCTCCAACCTGCTTTCTTAGTTGTTAACCTTCTGTTTTACTCTCTGCTTACTTTCCCTTTTCATCTATTTCCTACACAACCATTTCCAACCTTTAATCTGGCCAGAAAAATAGATAAAAACACCACACACACATATGCCCAAGAGGGGCATCTACACCACTTATATTTTTGTGATAGTACTGTCGTGATGGGTCACAAAGACTACCTCTGATGCCAATGTCTAACTGATGAGAAATGGCAATTTTCATTGTAGAGCAACAAGAAAGTACAACCCATGTCATGTTTTATGTACACTGGTCTCAGCTGCCACTGATCACACAAATGTGCTCAGCATTCCTGCACAGCACTTGTCAAATAAGAAAAAAGATAAAACTTATGTCTAGTTGGATCATAGGATCATAAGATCATAGGAGATTACTAGGCTAACGGGTCTGGGGCCCTTACAAGCCTAGCCAAGAGTTTATCTCCAAAAAAGAAACCCCAATCAGCACCTGTCACTCCTGTCAATGAGAGACACAGGTGGAACTCCTGGGAAAAAATTGTGGTTACCCATCCACTCATGAAGCCTGCGCTTCAAGAGGGTCAGTGACATATAGGATAGCTGCTTCCATGGCTCTGTTTTTTCATGAAATGATTTATAGACAGTGTCACTGCACAGAGCAGAGGGTTCAAATTCCCTCAGGATTTTATGGATTTTTTTTACTTTTCTGTTTCCAATCTGTAAATGTGCAACATTCTCCTGTTAAATGTTTCCCCGACACCTTTAGAGTGAGGGCTCCATGGCTCACATTGTTAATGCCATGTTTTGCAGAATATCCCTGAAAAGGGTAATGGGTTCAAATCCATTGAGGTTTATTTATTTTCTGACTCAATTAAACAAAAGTGTAACATTCTCCAGCCATGTGCTTCTTAAACACCTTCACTGCAACTGCTTTGATGGCTCACTTTGTTAATGGAGTTCTGGGTAGAGTGTGACTGGACCAGAGGTGCTGGAAGCTGTTGAAGACTGGGGGGGTGGAGGGTGAGAGGGACACTTAGTGTTCTAAAAAGGGCAAGTCTTATAACTATTTACTGCCACAAAGTAGGTTCACTTGGAGGACTTGTTAAGCTTAGCCAATTCCCTTTAGGTGCTTGATTCTTGAATTATTATTTTCTGATTGGTCTTACCTATCCCATGGTTGATAATTGTATATTATCCCTAGTGAGAATAACTGTGATCATTCCATAGATAATTTGAGAGGACCTATATAAGGGATGCAGCATTTAGGAACTGCCTCTCTCCATTTGTGGCTTGAGGGGCAATCGTGGAGTACATTTTCTATTGCCCATCCTTAAATCCAAGTTGTATTTGAATATGGACGGATGAGCTTTGTTTTATTTTTATGGCTAGTTTGCTCTGGAACAGTGGTAGCCTCTGTGGTATATATCCATCTCGCCACAACATTCAGGCCCATGAAAAATAGGTACAAATCTGTACGCTGATTAATGCAAAATGTGCATACATAATTACACAACCCCACCCACTCCAAAGGAATTGTAGGATGCCAACTTTCAAACGCAAACTGAAGAACAGAACCAAAATATAGCACCAGAGTCCCCCTGCAGCCATTCCAATGTCCAGTCACCTGGGTATTTCACCCCATTTACCATAAACACTAATGTGTGCATACTGCTTTACTTCTACAATGATTATTTGGATTTTATAGCACAATGCACAAACACTAACAGATATCTGCTAAACAAAACAATACTGTCGTACAATGAAAATAGACTTGGCATTAAAACTTCTCTGCCAGAGGCCCCTTGTGCACAAAACAAGAAACATACATGCGTTCTTTGATACACCTTTCTGACTTTATCAAATTATATTCCTTGTATAATACAGCACACTTGTTAGACGTAAGTCAGAGCGCATTTTAAATTTATCGTTTGAACATTTTTCCAGTAGGCAATGAAGCAAAATGCATGCACCAATAATGACAAAATTGCCCTATTCAGAACATTTCCATGATAACAGTCTATTTCTACACACAATATATATTATATATATATATAAAAATACAAATACAGAATTACAGTAGTGTAAGCCATAGGCATGTTGCACAGCTTCTTGCACTTATTTTCAATTGGGGGGGGGGGGGTAAAAGGCCAAACACCAGGGACATATTTTAAACATTGCTTGTATAATTTTGGAAAGTTGCTTGCATAAAATGTGTTACCAGTGTACATTTCACTGCCCAGTCTTAGGCCCAGAACCCTGTGCACTACAGTCAGAGCAACATACCACTAAGTTAAATCAGTTTCCTGAAAGACAGGAAGACAAACATAAATGGCTATCATTTAGTGAATTCAGTTCTCACTTATCCCCATAGCTCTCAACCTCTTAGCACAAAAATACAGAACAAAGCCAATAATGGGGGAATACAGCCCCAAAATAGGGACACATTTCAAATACTGATCTTATAAACTTAGAAAATTGCTAGCATACAAGGTTATGTTTTACTGCTCCTGAAAAATACAGAGATTTAATGAGGAACAGAACAAAATTGTGAGGCATAAATTCAAAGTGATGGTGGCTAGGGACTTTAGGCTCTTTTTACCTGCACCCAAGGTGCAGGGTTTGAGCCTGTGTACCGCTTAGCCACCAGATTTATCCTGTTGGGGGCATTTTCTCACACAAACACACACACAAAAAAACAAGTGCTTTGCATCTGACATTTTAATTCCCCTTAAATGCTCTGGCATAACATTAAACAAAAACTTTGAAACATGTTAAGGAAGGCAGTCTGATAGCATATACCTCTCAACCTGGAATCAAAAATCTGGACAAGGCCCATGAAAAATAGGTACAAATCTGTACACTGATAAGCATAACATTTGCATACATAATTACATAACCCCACCCACTCCAATAGAATTGTGGGATACCAGCTTTCAAATGTAAACTGAAGAACAGATAATCAAAATATGGTACCAGAGTCCCACTGCAGTCATTCCAGTGTGCCATTACCTGGCTATTTCACCCCATTTGCCATAAACACTAATGAGCATACTACTTTACTTCTACAATGATTAGTTGGATTTTATATTTACATTTTATAGCACAAACACTAATATACATCTGCTAAACAAAGCACCACTGTCTCACAATGAAAATAGGTTTAGCGTTAAAACTTCTCTGTCCTTAAAACTCACATTAATTGAAACACATTGATACCCACACACCACATTCAAAGAAAATGCATCTTGCCAGTGATGGATAAAGGCTACCATAGGACCCATGCATACAAAAAAAGAAACATACATGTTTTTTGATACACCTTCCTGGCTTTATTAAATGATATTCCTTGTATAATGCAGCATGCTTGTTATACATTTTAAATGTATTGTTTGATCATTGTTCCAGTAGGCAATGAAACAAAATGCATGAAACAATAACGACAAAACTACCCAATTCAAAACATTTCAATCATAAAAGTCTACTTCCAGACACATTTTTTGTGCTTAGTATGAGATTAATATGGGGTATTTTAAAATTCTGTGTTTCTTCAGGCTTTCTGGTGACATACAACCTATTTAACCTTGACAGTGTCCCATACTGTCCCAAGCTGTGCATATATATCCACTTCATTTTGAGAGAACATCCCATACATCCCTCAACCCATAGTCTGATAATGTTTCTTAGCATTCTGCCTCTAATATCATCTTATGCTTTCTTGGCCCTCAACTTGCATGATCCTTTGATGTTACTAAGTTTCAGTCTCCTGCTAGCAACCATATGACTTGGATGAATTCTGGTCTAATTAAAAATGTGTTTAGTTTCTTGTGCTCATATCCTAAGGAGAAATAGAAAATTACCTAATGTCAGTCATTTGCCTGCTCAGTCCCCTCTAAGTAGGCATTACTCCTGTAGCATTATGTCAGCTTAAATTCCTATAGACAATCCTCTGCGTATTCTCCCTTTATCAGCTACGCCACTGACATTCTGAGTTACTAATTTTGACTTCATCTGCATCTCCAGATGCTGTCCTCTTCTATTCTAGATCCTCTCCATTTTTGCCTCCTGACAGATCAAATCCTCATTCTGTGTTTGGCCTAGGGTTTAATTTAGAGATAGAATGCCTTCTTGTAATGTCTTTTGCACCTGGCTCATATAAGAATGCTTCTAGTCACTCCAATCAATTAATCTTTTTGCACCATAGCTACTTTGAGATGCAGGCACCAAGTATATACACACACAGATATGGCTATCCATAACAGGTGCTTGTATGACTGTGTATACATCAGGCTAAAACACTTTACCCGAAAGCTGCAGAATTTAAAAAAAAAAAAAAAAAGACCACATGTATGAGGAAAAATGCAAAAACAATTGAAAACTATACCCTTTGTGTGCCTGCACGCAAGCGCGCACACACACACACACACACACACAACGAGAGCTCTGCAGCAGCACCCAATAACGGCTTCGTTCACAAACAAGCAGAAATAAAAATCAGGATAAATTTACCTAATAGTTAACAATGACAGCATTGCAGTTATGTGAACATTCGTTCACAACTCCCCAAGCAGATATAGTATTCACCGCACTCAGCGCACTGGAAAACGAACGGCATTAAATCTGCCCGGACAACAGCATTATAGTATGCATGGCATGAACTGAGTATTCAAACAGGCAATAAAATGAAAGCAGCTCTACTCAGAAGATGTAGATAAATCGCGCAGCATTAAAATGAAAGCAAGGCATCAGCAGATGTAAACAACTCCAACGGCATTAAAATGAAAGTCCTACATGCTTCTCATTAAAATGAAAGCAAGGCATCAGCAGATGTAAACAACTCCAACGGCATTAAAATGAAAGTCCTACATGCTTCTCATTAAACTGAAAGCAAGGCATCAGCAGATGTAAACAACTCCAACGGCATTAAAATGAAAGTCCTACATGCTTCTCATTAAACTGAAAGCAAGGCATCAGCAGATGTAAACAACTCCAACGGCATTAAAATGAAAGTCCTACATGCTTCTCATTAAAATGAAAGCAAGGCATCAGCAGATGTAAACAACTCCAACGGCATTAAAATGAAAGTCCTACATGCTTCTTATATTAAAATGAGTGTTCATTTAACAAAACTTGCCATGGACCAACGTCACATAGTACATTATTCCACACACACACAAATAACGACGAGAGCTGTGCAGCAGCAGTAGCCCGTCCCCAGAACAGCTTTTTTCACAAACAAGCAGAAATATAAATCAGGATAACTTTACCTAATAGTTAATGAGAGCTCTGCAGTTACACTTACAAAAAGCAGTACCTAAGCAGCTACGTTCACAACTCCAAGCAGATGTAATATTCACGGCATTAGAAAATGAACGGCATTAAATCTGTCCAGATAATGGCATTATAGTATGCACGGCATGATGAACCAAGTAATCAAACAGGCAATAAAAAAATGAAAGCATATGTAGGTAACTCACATGGCATTAAAATTAAAGCAGCTCTGCATGGACGAACAGAGTATTCAAACACAGACGCGCATGAATATTCAAACAGGCAACACGCGCATCTGAGCTTAAGTCCGACAGGCTGATGGAGCTGACGTCATCACGCACGTGATGACGTCAGCTCCGAAAGCGCGGAATCTAAAAAATAGCTAAAAAAATCGTAAATGAGGGGGTGCCACTCGGGGATCGTGGCAACTCTTCATTGGGATCCCAAAACTCGGTAAAAAACGAGTAATTCGGGACGGTTGGGACCAGTAATCAGGAGAACAGAACTTTCCTGGATTCTGAAAAAATGTTAGCAAAATTAATCTGATGGCCTAATCAAAAGACTGAGACTTTCTCAGATTCTAATCTTATGGTCAGGCATTCGTCTGATGTTGATTTCTTTGTGGTGACTTGCCATGCATGGCTCAGGGATTCCTTTCCACTGTAGAATAAGATTAGATGCTTTAGACTAATGGAAATTGCAAATGCAATGACGGATGTTGATATCTGTACCATTACTGAAACAAGGTTGGATCCTAAATGCACATCATATATCCTTTTGTTGTTGCAGAGCCAATGGAATAGGCTGAGCTGCTTCAAACTATGTAAAAGAACACCTAAAAGCTAGACGGTAAGAAAATAACGCTGATCTAGAAATTACTCATAAAATAATTGAAAGCAGCAGCACTAAATACAATATTATAAAAATCTATCATACATCATCTGCATCTCCAACAGTGCAAACATTTTTCCTGACTAAGCTCTAGATAGAATATATATATATATATATATATATATATATATATATATATATATATATATATATATATATCAATTAAAATACTTAGGGTGAAAAATACTTAGGGTGAATTTTACTTACCCAGATATGATTGGAAAAGTTATTTAACATTAAATAATTATACATGCATATTAGGTTCATAGGTTGGTACTAGGCTATCGGCCCTAGGGCCTATACAAGCCTAGCCATAACAATTCTCTGGCTATTTCTTCCTACACTATTTACTTCCCTGGACCCCTGACTAGCAGGGCAACTGACGTGATCCCCGGGGTGAATTTCCTTTCTCCCATCCAATCGTCAAGGTTCCTTTTGAACAGGGCCAAAGAGGCGCTCTGCTTGACATGTATGGGCAGTCTATTCCAGAGTCTGGGGAGTCTCTGGGTCAGTAACCTATCCTTTAACTGGCTACATTACTCAAAATAATTGAGAACAAATAATATAAAATCCATCTAGGCATTGAAACATCTAGGATATCATACTAGCAAACCTAACACCTTTCTGCTCCCCACCCAAGGTTATTCCCAGTGTAATTAATGCACACCATGACACCATTCTCTTTAACCTATGAGCAAAGCCAAAGTCTAACAAAATAAATCCTCTTTTCTAAATCTTACCAATTAAAACTATGATGCCATAAATGACATACTTGAGTACTATGAAATTATCAACCTCTAGCATCATAAATGCACGCTAGTAAGCCACACATAAATATATAAAACAAGAAAAATGGGTGGATTCAAAAAACTAATAAAATATTCAACAGAAAAAAGTGATACTGCTTAGCTTTTGTAAATTACCTTGATTAGATAAACAAGTTCACTTTAAGCAGAGAAACGACGTATACTGCAAACAAATCTTGCAGCTGAAACTATAAATTTAGCTTGGTTTACAAAACTGAAAACAATAATGAAGTACACTTAAGATCATGACAATGGAAATAAACAATGAAGTGGTAACCCACACACAGGATATAGTAAAGGCTCTTCCAGAAAACGTTTATGCAAACTTTATAAGCAAAGAAATAATGTCAGAGTGCTACTGCTGCATATCTGTCACTGCAAGAAAAAAAAAAAACAATTTCAACAGGACCAGACAATACCAGACAATATACTCAATGGTTTCCTACAATGAAAGCCTAATTAAACCATTATAAGTGATTTTTAAACAAAGCATAAGCATGCGGATGCACCCCTGACCTTTACAACACACTACAGTCATACCAGTTCATACCCAAACAATTTTAAACACATCAGCCTAACCAGTATTCTATGTGAAACCACAAAAAGGGAGTCATGATATTGCTTATCTGGAATGACAAGGAAACCCACTTTTGTTAGATACAGAACAGAATGGGTCTGTTAAAAAGAGCCCTTGCCTTTTAAATCTTGTGGCATTCACTAAAAACAACGGCTTTTGATAAAGGCCTGACAATGCACTCTACTTATTTTGATCTTACTATTCCACAGAAGGGTATAACTGACAAACTAAAAGTATTGAATGTTATTTTATATATAATTCAGTAGGGAAAACACTGACTAAACAGCAGGACAGAGCAAATACTTGTGTATCCCAAAAAGGTTTACCAATGCAGGTGTCTCATGGCCTATACAATGGAGACACTTTGTTGATCTCTTTGATTGTATATATACCACTGTACAGAATTGTTTTTTTTTTTTTTTGTTGTTTGTTGAAATTGTGTTGTTATTGTTGTTATTGGAGCTTTTCTACCCAGGCATCCATTGTAAATGGACCTCATTCCAGTCGGACTTTCCCGGTAAACAAAATAAAATAAATAATAAATAAATAAAAGTGTGCTATTTTTCTCACACATAAAACTGGAAAATGCCCTGTGGATAACCAAATGGTACTTAAATTGTAGGGGTAGAAGAGGGTTTGATGTAATATTTTTGACAGATTATACGATGGGTTTGGGAGCAGTCTATGGTGAGGAAAGTTTTGACCAAGTGAGGACCATAAACATAGTCAACACTGCCTGAGATGCTGTTTAAGGTATGCCTTGAATCCTTTGAGTTTTTCTGCTAGATTTCTTTGAGCAGACATATCATTCCTGAGCTGAGAGATGTAGTGAGATGACATTGATCCCCCCCAGAGTTATCTGCCCTGTTTGCGATTAGTATGAATTGTTTACCTGAACGTATGAATTGTTTACCTGAACAGAGGTACCTGTGTGGAGAGTAGCGTTGTAAGGTATCTCTTGGTGATGGGCATTTTTCTGTGTAATGGATAAGTCTGACTGCAGTAGTTAGCTGTGAGTAGGTCAGGTAGCTGGTTAGCCTTAACCAGTTAAGTTATTTTGGGACACAACAATGTGTACCCTATAGGAAAGATTGGCAGCAAGTTTGGCTACCTTGTTATAACAAGAGGTAAGCTTGGCTTTGCATGTGGCATTTAAGCTTGTGAGGATAGGGAAAGCATACACAAGGGAACAGAGCACATAGGTTGAGCCAAATGATTTCCTTGATGTGTCACTGAGGTCCTGTCTGGCCATAAAGAGGAAGTCTAGTTTTTGATGCTTTTTTTATGGATTAAAGTATATGCTGTTTGCAGTGGACGTATCACTTGTGCCAGCACAGCTAACTTGAATTTTGTAAATTATTATATGCCATTTGCATATCAAACTGATTTGTACAGATGCTTGTGCTGAAAATGTATTTGTGAGGTTTGCTTGTGTTAAAATGTATCAACAGTAAATCCTGCTGGAATAAAAAAGAAGTGTACATGTATTATTCTAACTGAATTAAACATATATGTTAAAATAGAGGACACTGGGACTGCAAATGTTAGCCAGATAACTTACATTAAAGAAAATAAGGGAAATATAGGTGAGCTGTTAAACCATTAAAATGTCACCCCACAGTGCTGAATATGAGCAGAGACGGTGGGTCTGGAAGAAGCCTTTGTTCATTAGCTCAGTAAAAAGAGGGGAAGCCCCAAGCACTGCCATAAACATTTAAGATGTGTATTGTAGCCATCTATGCTAAATTCCTGACACAGCTTCAAAGGGGGCTATTCTGAGAACCTAGAGTCAGGTGACCAGATGAAGTCATTCTGCAAGCCATCTTGGATATTATATTTTACAGGGAATAATCTCTGAGGAAGAATTATTCTGTTTTGGGGAACCTGACTAGAAAGATTTCTTACGTATTTTGTTGTGCATTGCTGTATCAAGTAAGTTATTAGGAAATAGAAATTCTCCTAGATTCAGTCAGGAATATAGTGAAGCTTAGTTTAGATACTGTTTTTTGTTATTTGAGTCTGTCCATCAATGTTCTTTTCAGTATGTCCTGTATTGTGAACTCTGTGCTTTAGTGTGAATATATATTCGTTTTTTTCATGCTTTTTTGTTATTTATTGTTAAATGTACTTAAAACTTTTATTGTGGCTGGTCCTTGTAGAAAGTATTTAACCATTGAGAGTGCTTATATTTATTTGGTAACACTGTGTGGGCCTCTCCAGAAGGCCTAGCTGTCTTGGTCAACCACTTCCATTTGTATTAGTATTAATATTACACAGTATAATTGGACACCCCTTTTTAAGGGTCTTAGAGTAGCTAATTGCGGAGTGTCTGGTGGCAGTGATAACTACTTTATACTCTGGGCAGAAGTGGATACAGCAAGTAAATCTGTGCCAGCCTTTCCCAGGTGCGTGAGTGTTTGTGTGTTTTGTGTGTGTGTGTGTGTGTGTGTGTGTGTGTGTGTGTGTGTGTGTGTGTGTGTGTGTGTGTGTGTGTGTGTGTGTGTGTGTGTGTGTCTGTGTGTGTGTGCGTGTGTGCGTGTGTGTGTGTGTGTGTGTGTGTGTGTGTGTGTGTGTGTGTGTGTATGTATGAAAAAATCAAATCCATCAGTGTCTGTGTGTCAGCTACTTGGAGCAGGGACACAAAGCACTGGGTTTAAAGAGAGGGTGCTGGAGGACTTGGCTTGGACACTTGGCTGAGGACCTGACCTTACAGCTGTACCAGTGAGGAGTCTAACTGGGGATCTGGAGGGCGACAGATATAGATAAATTCAGACCCCAGGTTGAGTGCGCTCTTAAGGGAAATTCTGCTTGATGCAGAGAGTTCTACATCTGAAAATACTGAGTGTATCCATTTGTATTCCAACTGCAGGTCCCTCCAGAGTCACTGGTGAGAATTCAGGCTCCCTGATTACTGGCCCAGCATGGGGACATCACATATTGGTTGACAGTGGTTGGACCATCACTCATCACATATTGGTTGGCAGTGGTGGGACTATCATGAATCACATATTGGTGCCAGTGGTGAGATATTAATTGAACTCCTGTAGCCTGCAAGTAGTTGTCAGTAAAAAAAGGTGTATTCTCCAGCAGCCACAAAGTAGACATTCTGAACTTCATATCACAATAGTTTTACTTATTTACTTTTTGTTAGCTTAGTTAGTCAGGGAGAGCAGGCAAAGACTTCAGCAGAGGATTATGGCAAGCTGACAAGGAACCAGCTGGATGTGATGTGCCAAGCCAAAGGACTGGTGCATGCCAACCTCACTATAGTGGAAATGATTGCAGCCTTAATCATAGCTGCAGCACAGACCAGCGGCCAGGAAGGTAAGCAGTGTGGCATTGGGGATGTACAGCTCTCAGAAACAGGACAATTCAACTTTTCCACAGGGGACTTAAAAAATCTGTCTGAACTTAAAGAGACTTTAGTTGGAAGCCAAATGTTTGGAACTAGAATCATCAGAGAGACTGCAGTGTTTGGAGTCTGAAGAAAAGGAAAAGCAGCATCAACATGCGAGGGAGATGCTCACTCTTCGCCAGGGTCACGGAGGTAATGGGGAAGGAAATAACTGAACCCCAGAAGCAATAAAAGTCAGTAAAGTTCTGCCACAATTTACAGAGGGTGACAATTGTCATAGTTTTATTCATATCTTTGAAAGGGTATGTAAATAGTATAATGTTGACCAAGGGCTGTGGGTATGGTTCCTGACCCCCCTTACATCATGGTAGAGCTGTAACTGCTGTTTCTACATTGTCTGATACTGACTGCTTAAACTAGGATACTGTTAAAAATATTTATTGGAATGTTTTCAGTTAACACCTGAAGCTTACAGAAAAATGTTTCATAAGCACACACGCAAGGCAAATGAAAGTGTATGAAATTATATTGCGGAAGTAAGCACTTACTTTCATAGGTGGGTGAGTGGGTGTCAGGCCACCACTTTTCAAGGGCTGGCTCACCTTTTGGTGAGGGAACAAGCCCTTAGCACTTTACCTGAGGACATGAGAATCTGGTTGGCAGACAGGGAATACAACTCTGCAGATGAACTGGGGAAAAATCAGAATCTCTACTTAGCAAGCAGGCCATCACTGTACAGGAAAGGGATAACCAGTGCTGCTCATGGATAAGGGAACCCATGGTGGGCAGACTAAACCACCCCAACAGAGTCTGCCAGTAACAGGGGAAGCCACTAGTTCAGGTACACAACCAGTATCAAGGGTTAAATGTTTTATATGTAACCAGTGGGGCCATGTAGCATATAGATGTCCACAGAGGCAAGGTGGGGAACAAAATGTGGGGGAGCCATCAAGTGGGGATAACAGAATGCCAGTAAGTTGTCTGAAGACAACAGGAGTACGAAACTAATACCAGAGTTTGTATCCTATCTTGGTGAATGGAAAACAGGCCACTACCAAGACAGAGAGACAGCCTCCGATATAAACACTGTGAAGCCTGCAGTGGTTAAAGACAAGCAGTACTTGTTTGGGCAGTGATCTCCAGTCAGAGCTTTAGGAGGGATCCCATTCCAAATGCTTTTGGCCAGGGTTCACCTTGACTGGGAGGGTGGAAAAGGAAGCAAGCAACCAAGCGTATCTGAGGATATTCCTGCAGATGTCTTGATAGGGAATGATTTTGATAATGAAGTACCTTGTGTGCATGCAGTGACATGCAGTAAAGCTTGAGACAGGCATGTGGATCTGATAGCCTGGGGGAGACCCTGACAGGCTGCAACCCTGAAGCCAGGGCTGGTGAAGTGGCTAATTCAAGGAGGGAGCTACCCTGCAGCAGTGAGCCTGAAGATGAGCCGCAGCTGTTGTTAGGTACTGATGTTCCCTTGGACAGGGTGACAGCAAGGGCAAAGGTGAGTGGTAGTATGCAGGGTGACAGTGAGGCACCACTGTGAGAGGATACTAGACTTCCTGTGGAAGGGAAGCTGGGAAAAATCACACAGATAGAATTGAGACAGACTCAGCTCTCAGACCCTACATTACAATGCTTGAGGGAGGTGGTTAAGGAGGAACCTGATTCTCAAGGAAAAGGGGAGTCTGTATACTGGAACAAAGGATCACTGTATAGACAGTGGATGCCTGAGGGAGGGCTAGAATGTGAGGTAATACAGTAGTTAGCAATGCACCGAGCCTACCGTCTGGCACTTCTAGCCATATCCCACGACATTCCTTTTGCAGGTCATATGGGCTTAAAGCATACCAAGAGACATATTATAC
The DNA here is from genome assembly GCF_019279795.1 of Protopterus annectens. Lineage (NCBI taxonomy): Eukaryota > Metazoa > Chordata > Ceratodontiformes > Protopteridae > Protopterus > Protopterus annectens. Next base: position 166,440,926 of record NC_056731.1, on the reverse strand, counting down.
AGAACTTTTATTGGCCTGGGATTGCCAGGGATGTAACAGGGTACTGCAAGGACAGGTGAGCAATGCAAAAAAGTAGGCAAGGCAGAAGACAAGGTCAAAGCTCCTTTGATGCCATTGCCTGTGACTGAGGGGCCATTTAAGAGGGTAGGTATGGATATTGTAGGGTCTCTGAGTACCCCAAGTTCCACAGAAAGATGTATATCCTTGTGGTTGTAGATTATGCTACCAGATACCCTGAGGCAGTGGCTCAGTCCTCCACTGAGGCACAGAAGGTGGCAAATGCTTTGCTAAAGATTTTCAGCTTGGTAGCTTTCCCAAAATAAATACTGACAGAGGTGCCAATTTCATGTCAGACCTGCTGGCTTGTCTGTGGGAGTGCTGTGGGGTGAAACACCTAAAGACAAGCCCCTACCACCCCCAGACTAATGGTATTGTGGAGAGGTTAAACTCTACTCTAAAGACTATGCTACAGGCATTTGCAGACCAGTTTAAGACAGAGTGGGGACAAATACTTGCCCCATCTGCTGTTTGTTTAAAGAAAGGTACCCCAGGAATCCACAGGTTTTTCACCCTTTGAGATGCTGTATGGGCATAGGGTGAGGAGACCTCTAGATTTGATTTCTGATGAGTGGGAGGGTCAGTGTGAATCTCACAAGTAGTCTTTTGGTGCATATGTCCTAAACCTCAGCACAGGGCTTAGGGATCTCATGGGCTATGGACCTGGCCCAGGAGAACCTGGCAGGAGCCCAACAGCAGACAAATGTCTGGTATGACAGGAATTCTTGAGACAAAGAGTATGCTGTGGGACAGCAGGTGATGGTGCTCATTCTTGTCAGACACAATAAGTTGCAGGCAGCTTGGGAGGGACCCTTCAAAGTGGTAAGGAAAGGCAGTGATGTTAACTAGATGATAGAACTGCTAGGCAGGAGGCAGGGGCACAAATTGTACCATGTTAACAAGACTTATCATGATAGGGAGGCCCTAGTGTTGAGTATCTGCAGTGGATGGCAGGAGGAGTCTGAGGGGGATCTGGTGACTGATCTCCTCAGTGAGGCTTGGACTGACAACTCAGTGGAAGGGGTAGCAATGTCCTAGTGTCTATCCCCTACTCAGGTCTTAGATGTCTGAGCAGTGTTACAGGAGTTTGCGGACATGTTCCCTTGGAAACCAGGGTGTACCCACCTGGTGCAGCACCATGTGGATACAGGGCCTTGGAGACCTATCAAGCAGGACCCTTACAGGGTGCCTGAGTGAGTTAGACAGACTCTAAGGGAGGAGATACAGGAGATGTTGGAACTGGGAGTAATCCAGGAGTCCAGCTGTCACTGAGCCTCACCAGGGGTGCTGGTACCAAAGAAGGATGGAGGCATCATGTTCTGCGTGGACTACAGAAAACTAAATAGTCACAGAGTCAGATGTCTACCTCATTCCTAGGGCAGGCGAAGCCTTAGAAAAGCTGGGTGGAGCTAAGTATATGACCACTATTGATCTGACCAAGGGCTACTGACAGGTGCCCTTGACTCGCAACGCTAGGGAGAGGTCAGCCTTTGTGAGCCCTTTTGGTCTGTATGAGTTCATGAAGATGCCCTTTGGGATGAAAAATGCCCTAGTGACTTTCCAGAAGCTGGCAGATCATATCCTAGCAGGAGCATCAGTTTATGCCCTTGCTTACATGGATGATATTGCCATCTACAGCGATTCCTGGCAAGAGCACCTTCAGCATGTCAGGGAGGTGCTGGGAAGACTGCAAAGGGCAGGGTTGACCATTAAGCCCAGTAACTTTGAGGTGGGTATGGCAGAGGTTTCCTACTTGGGTCACTGAGTGGGGAGCGGTTAGATCAGGACAGAATCTGTCCAAGTAGAAGCAATTCAGGCATGGCCTGCCCCTGTTACCAAAAAGCAGGTGAGGGCATTCTTAGGGACAGCAAGGTACTATATTAAATTTGTTTCCAGTTATAGTACAATAGTTGCTCCCGTCACAGACCTGACAAGGAAAGACGGGCCATAAAAGGTAGTGTTGACTCCAGCATGTGAGCAGGCATTCCAGAAGCTTAAAGAAGCTTTGGGGGGACCCCTTGTGTTAGCCAGTCCAGATTACAGCAAAGAATTTGTTGTGCAGGTGGATGCTTCAAACCATGGGGTGGGGGCTGTACTTAACCAGGTTTCCTCAAAGGAAGAAAAGCACCCAGTGGCATATCTCAGCCATAGCCTACACCCAGGGAGGAATATTATGCAGCTATAGAAAGGAAATGTCTAGCCATAGTAAAGGCACTACAGAAGCTTCAGCCTTATCTGTACAGAAGTAAATTCACTGTAGTTACAGACCACAATCCCTTAACATGGCTACATTGAGACAGCCAGCAAAATGCCAAGTTATTAAGGTGGAGCTTAGGAATGCAGACATATGACATGACAGCACAACACCATAGTGGGGTCAGCAATGCCAACACAGATGGACTCTCAAGACAGGGAATGGGGTAATGTACTCCCAGATAGGCTCATTCCTCTCAAGCAACATTTCTCAAGGGGCACTTGAAAAACTAGTTAGAATCTATGCTAAATTCCTGTCTCTGCTTCAAACAGGGTTACTGTGAGAACCTAGAGTCAGGTGACCAGATGAGGTCATTCTGCAAGCCATCTTGTATACTGTATTTTACAGGAAGTAATCTCCGAGGAAGCAGTAGTCTGTTTTGGGGGAACCTCATTAGAAAGATTGCTCACGGATTTCATTGTGCCTTGCTCTGTCAAGTAAGTTATTAAGGAATAATAATTCTCCTAGATTCAGTCAAGAATATAGTGAAGCTTAGTTTAGATATTGTTTTCTTTATCTGTCTGAGTCTGTCCATCAATGTTCTATTCAATATTTCCTGTGAGCTGAACTCTGTACTCTACTGTGAATATATACTCAGTATTTTCATGCTCTTTTATTCTTTATTATTAAATATATTTAAAACTTTTATTGTGGCTGGTCCTTATAAAATTATTTAACCTTTGAGAGTGCATATATTTATTTGATGACACTGTGTGGACCATTCCAGAAGACCTAGTTGTCTTGGTCAGCTACTACCATTTGTATTAGTATTAACATTACACAGTACAATTGGACACCCATTGTTAAGAGCCTTAGAGTAGATGATTATGGAGTGTCTGCTGATGGAGATAACTACCTTATTCTCTGGGCAGAAGGGGACACAGCAAGTAAATCTGTGCCAGACTTTCCCAGGTGTGTGTGAAAAATCAAATCTCACAGTGTGTGTATGTGTTTGTGTGTGTGTGTGTGTGTGTGTGTGTGTGTGTGTGTGTGTGTGTGTGTGTGTGTGTGTGTGTATGTGTGTGTGTTACTCGAGTGGAGCTTGACTTGCAAATATGCAGCAGGCCCATCAAGGCGGGGTCTGAGATTGTTTTGTATGCCAGACAGAGGTCACCTCTGAAGAGTCTGTATGAAACTCAGTAGACGGACACGACTTTTAGCCTGTGTAGGGTAGATGTTTGAGGCCCTAGATTCTCCTGGTGAGGAACCTCTGTGGACTCTCCAGCTGCTGCATGTGCTTTGAGAGGCACATGCCAAAGGGGGCATTGTACTCAATAATTGGCTTATAAGGGAAGAATACAGGGATGTTATGACCTCCTTGTCCCTGGATGAGATACCCTTACTTATGAGGTGGGCCATGTAGAAAGCTTTCCATACAACGAAATCAACATGGTGGTCAAAAGTCAGGCTGCTGTCAACCTGGGTGCCTAATGCCTCACGACTGACTGCATGCTCAGGAAATTATTATTAATGTGATAATATGTGGGGATGTCACTCTCCCCAAAGGCGATGATGATACATTTTTTGGCATTCAGCTTGAGGCCATGTTTCTGGCACCAGTCATTTGTTTGGGTAAGACCCTCTTGGAGGATGTCCGTATCACTTGAGGAATTGATGACCGTGCCCAGCTTGCACAATACAATACAATAAGTACATTATATAAAAAATACATATATGGGTGCAAAACTCGCTAGTTACCAGCCTTCAACTTCAGTATACATATTCTAACTGATTTATTGATAACCAGGGTCATGGGTGGCATTTAAAACAACTGTCATTCTACTTCTATGTTTTCAAGTAAAGATTCAAAATGTCCATCTTTGCTATTAGGCACAATGCCATCTACTACAAAAAACTAATGCATGTATAGGATATGCATGAATGCGTTATTCCTTTCAGACCTTACTTTGAAAATATTGCCAAATAAGTGTTTTTTTTTAATAAACTATGTTCAGAAAATATCCTTTTAGTGTCCCCAGGTCCTCAAAAAAATCTATCACTGACACCCACTTAAAATTCTTATTGTTTGTTCCCTAGATAACATTCTATTGGCTGTAATGATGGTGAACAACAGCTGCAAGAACAGTAGAGTCTTGCTTATCTGAAACATCAATTATCCAAATGCAGCCTTACAAAGTTTTCAGGTAGGAAAAAGCATGAAGTCTGAATATGATAACATTATGCATATTCGCTTATGCATCTTTTTGAGCTTCTAGTCACCCGCTTATGTGTGAAAAATGTTCTTTATTGTCCTCTGGAATCACTGAATAATTTAAAACAGTACTGATGCGTGCAGAAAAAAAACAAAATTTTATTTTTTTTTTCTAGTTCAATTATATGTTTGATTATATGAACATTTTGATTATCCAAACTACCTTACGTCCCAATTAGTTTGGATAATTGACTTTCTACTGTAAATATTTGTATATAACTATGATGACTCTGTCATTGTCCATGTTGGTGTGAATGACCTCAGATGTACCTCCCTGGACTACATGAAAAGAGACATGGAGGAGCACTCCGATCTTGTAGCCCAGCCAGGTATGACCCTAGCCCTGAGTAGCATCCTGCCATCACCCAGAATTATACAACAGTACAAGGGCATAATGATTGACTTCAACAATTGGCTAAGCTTCTGGTGTCATTTTAAGGGGGATTCAGTTTCTGTCTGCCTGGGATGACATGATCGACAGACCACGATGCTTTGCCAGAGATGGCCTGCACTTATCACCCTTGGGATTCCAGATACTGGCTAAGGCTCTTGCCACCCCTATAGTGCCTTTTTTAGGCAAGGTTCAAATGACAAATTCACAACCGTAACAAGTACAAGCAAGCAAAATCTGATGGTAATGCTACTCAATGCTAGAAGTCTAAACCTTAAAATGCATTCACTCAAGGCACTCCTTAAAATGGAGAACATTGACATCTGTGCAGTGACAGAGACCTGGTTCAAAACTCCAGAGAGCACCCCTGCATTACCAGGCTGTAATTCATACCACACCATTTGTTCACCTAACCTGGACCAAAACACTAAAGGTGGAGGCATGTCCATATCCAATAAGGATATCCACACCTCCAGGCTAGTTGCTCAGCATAATGCATCCAAGCTTATCCAAGTGCAACTAACTCTGGGCAAGACCACAATGTAAATTGTAACTTGCTACAGATCCCTCACCATGCCCCAGGATCCAACTCTCATTTCTTGATACACTGCAAAATATTAGGGTACAACCCAACACCCTAACAATAGGCGATTTCAACTACCCCATTATTAACTGGGAAAACTACTCATGTACCAACTCTTTTGCTCATTTTCTGGAATTCATAAATTCCAACTCCTTGGATCGACTTATCCACACCCCCACCAGGGGCAGCAATATCCTAGACCTGGTCATTACCAACATGGGTGACCGGTGTTCCACACCAGAGGTCAATTCCTCATTGGTCAGATCCGACCACAAGCTAATCAGCCCAGAAATCCACATCTCGCCCCCACCCACCATTAAGGAAACCACTATAACAAATTTCTCCAAAGTCAACTTCACACTTCTTAAGACAGAAGTGGTAAACTTCACAAAACCCATGCAGACGGACAATAGGTGTATGACTGCTGAATCCTACACAAATGCACTTTATAAGCACTTACACAAGTGCATGGATCGTGCTATCCCGAACAGAACCAAGATGCTAGCATCCAAAAAAAGGAAGCCAATCTCGTGGTCCCCTGCCATAAACAAACTCTACAACAGAAGAAGGAAACTGCTGCAAAAAAGAGTAAAATCCCATGTCTGAAAGAACTCCCTGGTCAGCCTCAGTAAGAAGCTGAGATCCCTCATAAAATCATCAAAAGCTAGTTATGAAAACAAAATTGCCACTGATTCTAATGA